>NC_066579.1:50124270-50424270 GCF_024323335.1 Lathyrus oleraceus | reverse complement strand
GTTTGAGGTTTTTACCATAATCCATTTCTGTTTTATGCCTATGCTAACTTGGTGTGACAATTGGTGTCACACATGTGCTTGTCTTGTGATTGTCTTGACTTATGCTATGTAATTGCCATGCCTCTTGATGTCCAATGCCTCTAATTTTTTGTGTGATGATCATGTTGTATGTCCTGTTTACTCATGAATTTTGCCAAGATTATTTGAATCATTTTTGATTTAATGTGCATTTGTTTCTTCTGATGTCACAATGTGGTCACAACTTGCATACCTTACCATGTTTGGTTCATGAAATGCTTTTGGTTAATGATATTGATATGGGAAATTTTGGAATGTGTTCTTGATTGAATGAAGTTGATTCATGTTAAATTTCATGTTCTGTTTTGAATGTTTGACCTGTTTTTGACCCTAGGCTTTGACCTAGTGGTTTGGACTCACTGTTTGGATTGTGGATTTCAGGTTAAGAAGCACATTGTCATGATTGGAGTTGCTCACTCATTTGAGTTGATTAGTTGATTGATGTTGGCTAATATTGAGTTGTTTTGTAGGTTGATGCCGAGTTATTTGTGTTGTGCCCATTGGCTTGTGGCTTGCACATTGTTGCCTAATGCCTTATCTGTCTGATTATGTGATTGACTGTTGTCTGTCTGATTGTTTGACTTGTAAACTAATTGGTTTAGATTTTTTTCAGGTACCTAAGTTGCTTTGAGTTCTTTTGAACTTGCTTTTGCTTTGCTTGGTTGCTTAACCACTGAGGTATAATTCTCTGACTTCATGTAGTCTGGAAGACCTGTCCTGTTATGTGGGCAGGCACCTGTCTGAAGCCCTCCTTAAGAGGCAATGCTTGTGTTTGTTTATCTTTGTGCCAAGCAGGAAAAGTCCTCTTTAGAGGCAATTGGCAGATAAAAGAGATGTGCAATCCATCTCCTGCTATTCAGTGTGTCATTCACTTTGCTCACACCATGTGTTGATGCATTGTGGATATCAACCCAAGATCTTTGTTGTGTCAGTCATATGTGGAGAAGAGTTCCAACTTTCTGAACTCCCACGCTTTCATTTGTCTGAAGCTCTCCCAGGCCAGGGATAAGAGCTGTGAGGTCTTACCTTCACTTTCCATTTCATCTGCTTCACCCTAACTCTCAATGTTAGGGTTAAGAGCTAACTACACCCGATTCCAGTTGGCTTGTGTTTCACAGCCTAACCTTGTGTGAGCCCGATTGTTTGCATATAGTGTGTGTGCTTGCTTTTGTGCTTGTATGTATTTGCCTGTGCTGTTTAGGATAGCTTGCTCCCTGTGCAAGTTAGATAGAAACCTTAACATAGGGATCGTATGCATGACAACTTCTAGGCTCGAGTCGTAGTCTCCCTAGTAGTTTGTGTCTCCCTTTGTTTCTGGTTAGGCTAGTCTTTTTTCCCTGCGTAGGGGAACTACGTCACCCTGATCCTCATACCAGATGAGGTACGTAGGCAGGAGATGAGCTGATCTCTCCGGGCACCCTTTTTCTTTTGCGACCCCTTTGTGTGTGTTTGGAGACTGACGTAAGTCCAGCGATTGGCAGTTGGTTTCCTGTGTCTTGTTTGCTTGTTGGAGTCTGACGTAAGTCCAGCGATTGGCAGTTGGTTTCCTGTGTGTGTTTGTTGGTTTGGAGTCCGATGTAAGTCCAGCGATTGGCATTCGGTTTCCATGTTTTCCTGTTTGTGTGGAGTCTGACGTAAGTCCAGCGATTGGCAGTCGGTTTCCCGTGTGGCTTTGTTTGGCGTGCGTTAGTCGAGCTATGAGTGCTCTGATTCTTCTCCGGTCAGAGAAGATACGTATGCATAGGATGCGACATCCTAGCGAGCACGTTCTCCCCTGTACCGAACTACGTTGACTCTGATGTCTGTGCCTGACAGACTACGTAGGCCCAGGATGCGATATCCTGCCGAGTTAGTTTCTGTTGTCTTTCTGTGTTCCGTCCAGCCTTGTGTGATGTTTGAGCAATTTCTAGCAACCTTATCCTTTCTTTTGTGCGTGGATCCCGTCGAGTACGACGGATGCGTAGGGGTGCTAATACCTTCCCTTCGCATAACCGACTCCCGATCCCATCTCTCTTTGGTCACGAGACCATGTCTTTTCCAGGTTTACTTCGAGCGTTTCCTTTCCCTCTTTTGGGATAAATAACGCACGGTGGCGGATCTGTTGTTTCGTTTTCCCGCCGGTTTTTTCGCGTAATGCGACAGTACGGTGTACTTAAGTAGAATACGAAATATGGTAAGGTACCAAATACTTAAGTGATTTTGGCATTTTATGAGATATGGGCCAAAATGCACTTAAGTGGGCTTTTTAGCTTGAAGCCCACACAAGTGGTTCTATAAATAGAACCCCTTGGGTAGAAGCATAGAAACTCACTGAGACAGAAAACACAACTGAAGAGTTGGAATTTCGTATCTCTCTCTCACTCAAAGCCTTCATTCATAACAGCTAGCACTGCGATTGAAGGAATCCGTTCGTGTGGACTGAGTAGAGACGTTGTCATCGTTCAACGTTCGTGATCGGCCCGTGGATTTGTATCAAAGGTTTTGATCATTATCAGAGATCTGCACCAAAGGTTTGAATCGCCACAAGAGGTAACGATTCTATCACTGATCATGCCCATTCGTAAGGATCACTAAATGGAGAAATTTTAAATTCCACTACGCCTTGGATGGCAATTCTCCATCAGTATGCACCTTTTGCTTGCCTTGCCTTCTCTTGAGTGAATCATGGCCTTGCTCAATTCTTTTGACTTGGTCCTTTTTAGGACATCTTCTCATTTGTTTGAAGTTGCTTCTTGTGAAATATTGGTTGCTGTTTTGACTTTTTTGCCTTACCTTTGACCCTAGCCTTGGTGCTAGTGGTTTGGACTCACAATTTGAGCTTTGCATTTCAGGTTTCAAGCAATTAGCCACATTGGTTGATATGATCTCATCACTTGAGATACAAGTTATTTTGGTTGACTAACCTTGCTGTTTTGTAGGTCTTTTGGATGGTGAATCAATTTAGTTTGCTTGCATCTTATGCCTTGCACCATTGTTGTCTGATGATTGGTTGTCTGACTGTTGTTGATTGTTTGATTTGTCTGAATGTAAATATTGACTGGTTTAGCTTTTCTTACAGGTACTTTAGCCGCTTTAACTCATTATTTGAGTTGCTTTGCTTGTGGTTGGCATACCACCTAGGTAACTTCCTATTCTCCATGTAGTCTGGAAGACCTGTCATGTTATCTTGGCAGGCACCTGTCTGAAGACCTCCTTAAGAGGCAATGCTTGTGCTTGTTTATCTTTGTGCCTTGTACATGTAAAGACCTCCTAAGTGAAGAGGCATTGGCAGATAGAAGGGATGTGCAATCCATCCCCTGCTATTCAGTTGAGTCTTTCATCTTGCTCGCACTACGTGCTGATGCATTTAAATAAACACCCAAGATCATTGTATATCGAGTCAGTCATGTGGAGTAGAGTTCCTCATTCTGGACTCCCACGTTTTCATTGATTGAAGCTCTCCCAGGCCAGGGATAAGAGCTATGAGGTCTTACCCTCATTCCCATTTCATCTGCTTCACCCTAACTCTCAATGTTAGGGTTAAGAGCTCAAGACACCCATAACAAAACCGGCTTGTTTGTCGAGGTTGACATGACCCCTTGACTAAAGCCCAGCCTTGTATGAGCCACTTGGTTGCATATAGTGTGTGTGCTTGCTCTCCCGTGCTTGTGTTTGCTTGATTTGCTGTTTAGGCTAGCTTGCTTCCTGTGCGAGTTAGGATTAGAGACCTCAACATAGGGATCGTATGCATGACAACTTCTAGGCTCGAGTCGTAGTCTCCCCTTCTAGTTGTTATCTCCCTAGTCTCTGGTTAGGATAGAAGCTCTTTCCCTGTTAAGGGGAACTACGTCGCCCTGATCCTCATACCAGATGAGGTACGTAGGCAGGAGATGAGCTGATCTCTCCGGGCGCCCTTTTGCTTTTTCAACCCTCTTGTTTGTGTGGAGTCTAACGTAAGTCCAGCGATTGGCAGTCGGTTTCCTGTGTGTGTTTGCTTGTTTGGAGTCTGACGTAAGTCCAGCGATTGGCAGTTGGTTTCCTGTGTGTGTTTGTTTGTTGGAGTCTGATGTAAGTCCAACGATTGGCATTCAGTTTCCCGTTCGTTTGTTTTGTATGGAGTTGGATGTAAGACCAGCGATTGGCATTCCATTTCCAGTTTGCTTTGACGTCTCAGCGTCTCTGTTTAGCGTTTTGTTTGGCGTGCGTTAGCCGAGCTACGGGTGCTCTGATTCTTTCTCTGGTTAGAGAAGATACGTATGCATAGGATGCGATATCCTAGCGAGCACGTTTCCCGTCTTTCCCCGAACTACGTCGACTCTGATGTTTGTGTCTGACAAACTACGTAGGCCCAGGATGCGATGTCCTGCCGAGTCCTCTTCTTCCGTCTTTCATCTGTGTTTCATCCTAGTGTGTGTGCAGTTTTGATCAGTTCTTTTAGCAACCTTTCTTCTATTCTTTTGAGCGTGGATCCCGTCGAGTACGACGGATGCGTAGGGGTGCTAATACCTTCCCTTCGTATAACCGACTCCCGATCCTATCAATCTCTGGTCGTGAGACCATTCTTTTCCAGGTTTACTTCGAGCATTTCCTTTCCCGCCTTTGGGATAAATAACGCACGGTGGCGGCTCTGTGTCTTTCTCCGCCGGTTTTTCGCGTAATGCGATAGTGTGCAAATATCAATTAAATTGGCTATAAATAGAGCTCCATATGCTCAGAATTTCATACACATTCGCGCCAGCTTTGATCCTAAACCTCTAACCCTCTAATTCCAAAGGATAATCCTGAGAATTTCACTTGAAATTGAGTTTGAATTCTCACTATTTTGAGATTCAAAACTCCAGGGATCCAAGACCTTTTGAGCATTCATTTTTTCTTCTGCAAGCATTTGGAGTGAGATCAAGCACGAGCCAAGGTAAGAACAGCTGAATCCAGACCTACATTGGAGGTATTTTCCAGAAATTTTAATCTCTTCGATTCTCTCTCAATCTTGCTCAATTCTCTTGATTCCTTGGTTGTCTGAAGTCCTACCAATGTAGGCAAGAAGATTGAGTTGCTTTGAGGCCAAATCGAAGCAAATCAGTTCATGTACCTCAAATTTCAACTCCATGTATCTCTCAATATACTTGGAGTTAGGATAAGTTGAGGTCAGATTCGTGCTCAATGCCATTTTTACTTTGAAATCATGTCCTTCTTTTTAACTTTGGTGATGGTTATGACTGAACCAGTCCGACGAGGCTCGCCTGAGAAGGAGACCGGAGTTGTAGCTCCGGTGGTGAGTTGGCGTGTTCAGAGCCACATGATTCTTTTGAAATGAAATAATCTCGTGCGTTGGTTTGAATTACCTTTTCTATGGCGCACTGATTCAGGTGTATCATGGATTGCGCGCTTGTGACCACTTGATCTGCCACCTCAATTAATGAGGGAGATCAAGTGGTCCACGTTTTTTCTGATCATTTAATTTTCATTTTAATCCTTTTATTTTCATTAATTCATATTAATTTTAATATTGACCCAAAAAATATGGGAGTTTCACCAAATTTTTTCAAATAATTTCCTTTTTCATATTCTGAATTAAAATTATTTTTGGATCATTATTAATATTTTTTATGATTTAATTGATTTTGCATTTGTTTTTAATTGTTTAAAAATACTTTTAAATGTCCAAAAATTATGAATTTTTTTCTCCAAGGTCCTTTGACCTTGTTTGACCTATGATAAATCTCATGGCCATTTCTTTCATGTTTTGATGAGGTTTTAGGAATTGGACAAACCATATTAAATTTAAATGCCTTATTTTAGTATTTTTAATTTGAATAAATGCCAAATAATTTTTGTTGACCAATTGTGATGACTTGTTGGTGTTTGATTATTGTTGTTGGGCCTTGGTCAAGGTTGATTTGACTTTGTTGAGTTATTATCATTGGATTTAGGGGATTGATGGAATGTACATTCCATCTCCCAAAATGAATGAATGATATTAATTTGGTAAAAGTCCTCCTTTGACCAATTTGTGTTTTGATCCATTCCCCTCCCACTTCATCTTATTCCCCTTCTTTATGCATTCATCTCATTTGACCTATGATATCTCAAAGTCCCAATGCTAGTTGATTGAAAAATTAACATGAGTATGGATGAGATTAGGCCGCACCTTTTGCATATTCTTTTTGTGTATGGTATGTTTCATGAGCATAGTTCATAATACTATGTCTCTAACATGCATTAACACCAAAATTCTATTGCCCGACCTCAAATAGTTGTGACTTCTACATAAGTCCAATTACGATTGCTTAACATAGCGCTAAATTTGTGACGCAAAAGGCATAAGCATTCTAGTTAGTGAGATTGTAAGTCTCCCCTCTTTTATGGTATTGTGTGGAAATTTGGCCTTTTTTCCTTCCTTTGGAAGATGTCCTGGTTCAAGGATCCATGTTTGTGATAAGTGGGTTGAGTGTTCTCCAAAGAATGTCTTAAAATGAAAAGCAAAACAATACTAACTTCTAACCTATTAACTACTAATTTTTAATTTCAAGCCCTTTACTTAATGCCATTTAATTCTAGCTTTCATACATTTGCCATTGTTCATATCATTCTAATTGTTTATGTTAATGCAATTTTCCCTTTGTCCATTTGGACCATATTTTGATATATTTTGTTTGTGTATACTTTGTTGGTTTGTGTGGTCTTTGACCATTAATGTACATAATAACAACAAAAACCCTAAAAAACTTTTGTGTGGGTTGTTGGCTTGATCTTGGACAAATGGACTTAGAACTTAGGCAACATCCCTATGCTAAAGGACTTGGCCAATGCGGACTTATTGAGACACCAAGAGCTTGCAATTTGAAACTTCATCTGATACATCATTCAAGATCTCTCTAAGTTCATCTGCAACATGATCATTGTGAAGCTGTTATTTTGAACCTGTGACTTGTGGAATTCATCTGTTACATGAGCTACTTTGAAGAAGATCATAGAATGAATAAGCTTGGATGTGGCCATCTTTATTTGATGCCTTACTCTTCAAGATAATATAATTATGCATTTGTGTGTTGCTTGATTCTAAAAGTCCAAGGGAATTCTGGGTTTCTATTGACATTGTTGTCTATTGGATTACTACCCATTTGATCAGATCTTTTCAACTCTAAACTTTTAATTTTGTACATATGATAGTCTCTGCATCTTCTCCCCATTTCTTTAATTTCAAAATCTCTCCCTCCTTTTCCAAAAACCTTCTTTGATTGAACTTATTTTGTTCTAAACCTTGACCACTTTTGCAAAAAAGATAGAAACTTTGGCCTTATGCCATTGCATTTTCAAACTTCTTTTCTAAATCAAACTTGTAAATAAACTTAATTATACTAGACTTAAAATTTCAAAAAGACAAAAAGAACTAACTCATTCAAACCATTTTTAGGCCTTTGTGCCTTTCAAACTTAATTTTTGTTAAAAACAATGCATCCACTTTGAAATTTGTATCACGAACTACGAGGTTTTGATCCCTCATTTTTATGTTGGTACGTAGGCACAAGTCCGAAGGTCTTGTCAAATACAAAAATATAATTAATGAATTCTTTTCTCAACCCCCATTCTATTTGTTTGTAAACATCACTTTATACCAAGTACATATGCACACAAAAAGGGCTCCCTAGGAGTACCTAGGACACTTTGGATGCTAACACCTTCCCTCTATGTAACCAACTCCCTTACTTGTAATCTCTGACTTTTTATTAGTTTTGATTTGAAAACTTCTTACTTTTTGGGTTTTGTTCGTACTTTTTCCCTTTTCCCTTGGAAACAATAAAAGTGCGGTGGCGACTCTTGTTATTTGATCTCTAGCTTATCCATAACTTGATGATCATGAATTTACCGCTACAGAAATTAAGTGGCGACTCTGCTGGGGAGTAGTCTCCAGTGGGTTTGTAGCGGTGTATTCATCGCCTTTTGATTTATTGACTAAATCAAAAGCAAAGCATACAAAGATAGAGTCGCCACCGCACTTCTATTTATCCAAAGGAATGGCTAGAAAGCGAACAAAAGCCTAAGAAGTTTTACAAAGAAAACTAATAAAAGGGGTACAGAGATCTGGGTAAGGGGGTTGGTTATGTCATGGGAAGGTGTTAGGCACCCACAACATCCTAGGTACTCCTAGGGAGCCCTTTTCACAACTTGTTGTATCAAGTTATTTGTTTATGAAATATTTATTATGCAAACATTGATTGAAGAGATGAGAAAAGAATGTACAAGTTAGTTATTTTTGTGTTTGGATGGATGAACCCATTGCCTACGTACCTTTCATGAAAGATAAGGATCAAAACGCCGTAGTTCGGCTAAAAGATTTCCAAAAAGTGAGTGGATTGATTTTAAACAAAAGCCTTAAGGTCTTTCATTATCAAAGGGAGAACACTCAACCTGAACCAACAATCCACCATGTGAGGATGACTTCAACATACTAGTGAGGGGTTAACCCTATAATAAGTATGGAAGTCTTACAATCAACTCACTAAGGATGCGGTGAGATTCACATCAACCACTAAGATAATTCAGATCTACGGCTACTGCATGAAAACTTATCAAGAAGTGGACAAGGGCCACAAAAAGCAATTGAGTGAGTGAAATTAACCAATTAGAGTATTCACAAAAAATGGTCAAAGTTGACATTAGATTCAATTCAGAAGAAGTATTGTGAAAATGAAGTTTGAAAATCAGAGGCTTAAGGCCTAGGTTTCTAGTTTGAAAACAGGTGAAAATGTTCGCACAAAATTTTCTGGTTTGGGTTACATATGCAAGTGGAGGTTGTAAGGAAACAAAAGGTGGGGATGAGGAGTAAAACTTCATTAGGAGTTCCTCTCTTGAGATCATATGTAGATGATCCAAGTAAGTACCATCCTTTGGAATAAGCAACAAAGCAATAAACAAATAAGCAGGTTCAAAGAGAACAAAGCTGGAAATGGAATCCCAATAAATGGTCTTACATCCAACTCCGAAAACAAATGGGAAACGGAGTTCCAATTAAATGGTCTTACGTCCAACTCCACAAAATAAACAAGATAGGAAACAGATAGCTAATCACTGGTCTTATACCTGACTCCACAAAAAGAAACAAGATAGGAAACAGATGGCCAATCAATGGTCTTATACCTGACTCCACAAAAAGAAACAGAATAGGAAATGGAGTGCCAATAAATGGTCTTATATCCAGCTCCCCAAAAGGAACAGGAAACAGATAGCCAATCACCGGTCTTACATCTGACTCCTCAAACAAAACAAATAACAAATGCAAAAGCAAAATTCAAACAATATGCAAAAGCAACATGAAGGATGCACAAGTAAGCAAACAATCAATCAATTAGCACACTCTATACACAATCAAAAGGCTCATACAAGGCTGGGCTTTAGTCAAGGGGTCATATAAACCTCGACAAACAAGCCAGATATGTAAGGGTGTTTAGGCTCTTAACCTCTGACATTGACCGTCAGGGTGAGCAGATGAAATGGGAGATGAGGGTTAGACCTCATAGCTCTTAACCCTGGCCGGGGTGAGCTTGAATCAAAGAAGGTGTGGGAGTCCAGAACGAGGAACTTTATTCCATAATGACTGACTCTATATACAATGATCTTGGGTGTTTATTCAAATGCATCAGCACATAGTGCGAGCAATATGAAAGACTTAACTGAGTAGCAGGGGATGGATTGCACATCCCTTCTATCTGCCAATTGCCTCTTCACTTAGGAGGACTTGAATTACATGGCACAAAAGTAAACAAACACAGTCATTGCCTCTTAAGGAGGACTTCAGCCAAATGCCTGCCAAACAGAAACGACAGGGCTTCCAGACTACATGAAATTAGAGAGATTACCTAAGTGGTAAACCAACCACAAGCAAAGCAAAGCAACTCAAATAATGAGTTAAAGCTACTAAAGTACCTGTAAGAAAATCAAACAAGTCAATATTCACATTCAGACAAACAATCAACAGACAAACAACAGTGAGACAATCCCAATATGCACAACATGCAAGTCATAAAAGGCACTCATTCAAGTGAGTCCACCACCAAAAGACCTACAAAAAAATCAACATTAGTTAAACAAAGCCAATTGTATCTCAATCAAGGAGATCACATCATCCATTAGGACTAATTGCTTGAACCTGAAAGGCAAAGCTCAAATTGTGAGTACAAACCCCTAGGGCAAAGCCTAGGGTCAAAGGTAAATCAAAAAGTCAAAACAGTAACCAATATTCAACATAAAGCTCATTTAATCAATCATGAACATGTCCTAAAAAGGACCAAGTTAAAAGCATTAAGCAAAGTCATTACATGAGCAAGATAGGGCAAAGACAAATTCAAAGCACACAATTGGTCATCAAGAGTGAAAATTCCATATTAAAACAGAAATGAATCAAACAATCCTGGAAATTTTTATGTGCATACAATAAGTCAAACACAATCATCATGCCAAAAATTATAAACAGAAAAGCTCAATTGACCTAGAAATGAAAATGAACAAGTATGACATCAAATTGTGTGACACACATTGTCACACCTCACAATCATGTGTCTAAAACAGAGATGGAAAATGATAAAAATGCACAACCAAGCCTCAAAAATCATGTAACATGTTGGGAATCAGCATATAAAATTTCATGGCATTTGGACAAGTATTGAGCATTTCACAATAGAATGAATGAAGCATGTCACATTTGCACACATGTTCATTGAATCAATCACATTTAAAATTCCTGAAATGATAAAATCATGAAATCAGCATCACAAAATAATAGACATTCATATGAACATGTAGCAAAAAATTGGAAGTGATTTGGATTAAATTTCAATTTGTTATGATTTTTGTAATTAACATGAATGAAATGAAATAAAATTGCAAAACATGGAAAATAATGAAATGAATTATGAAATGGAAACTACAACAGGAAGATTCGAACTCAGGTCCTAAAGGCTACCAGCGCACCACATCAAAACTACAGCGTTTTGGATAATTGAAAATGACAATTGAAAAATTAGAAAGCCAAGGCGCGGATTCGAACACACAACAGGAACATGAATGGCGCTTCCACAGTAACATCTCAAGGACTGAACCAGAAAACCCTAGGTGGCGGCGCTCACGGTGGTTTCCACCGTCTTCTTCATGAAGACGGTGGCGCTACAGTGCCATGCTCATTTTTTTTTCCAGATTTCATAAACAAGTACACTAATCGAAAGCTTATCACATGTTGGTTCCAAATCTATCATCAATTACTCCTAACAATCCACGAATAATGAGAATCGAAGGAAAACATTTTCACATCCAAAACATTAACTCAGCATAACTCGGCCAATTCTCAACCATTTTTCATGAATTTTATATCAGCAGGATCAGCAAGAGAAGATCTACAACATTACATGCATAAGAGGAAGAATTAAGAGACTCGAAAACCTAACCTCTTGAAGAGCAGTCACTGAAAATTGCAGAATCTAGGCCTTGCAAGTATCCAAATCCAATCCTGAGATGATATTATGAAGTTTGATGCAATAATTGAGGCTTGGAGATGCTTGGATCTAGCTCAAAAGTCAGTTTCCATCTTCATGTTCTTGAGCTTCATGTGCTTAATTCTTCACCAAAACCTTCGATCCACACCTTGATCTGCACTCAATGATGATCAGAGAACACAAATATGCAAGAAAATTCAAGTGCTATGTGGAAGAATTTAAAGTTTCAATGGAGAGCAAAAATGGAGGGAAAGAAAAATTTGGATCTAGAATGTTCAAAAACTCCATAATTCTGTTATGATTTGGCATTTATACTATGTGTTAATCCTACTGAAAATGTAATTAGGCATTGGTTAATTAGAGATTAGTGAGAATGAGGTGTATGGCAAAATTGGAAAGTATGGAGGTGCATGGCAAATTGGACGTGAACAGTACCACATGCATGATCAATTTCACTTAAAATCATCTCATAAGCATAATGGCAATGGTATTTTGTTCATATGATGCACCAATTTCAAATTTCCAAATTTCCCTCCAAAATGGTCATGCATGAGCAAATGATTATGTGATGAAATTTCATGCAATGTAATAATGGATTTGGAAAATATATGTCATGAGGAGCATAATGCAAAAAGAGGCACTCAATTTGGAGTTATGAGTCAAAAGTTATGGCCTTTTGAAGTTCCATGCACACTTGGCAATGATTGGATCATATCTCCTCAACCATTCATCAGATGCTCATGATCTTGGACTTTTTGGCAATGGGAGAGAGAGATATTCAACTTTCATGTTGGACAAAAATTCATTTGAAGCTTCTTTGATGTTGGAAAGTTGAGTTGAATTTGGTCCAAAAACTTGCCATTTTTGGCAACTTGAAATTACAGGTCACTTTCCATTTTGGGAAACTTTTGCACTGGCTTCAAATTCTTCAATATAAATGATTGAAATGATAAACATGCCTTGTTTGAACATGAATGGGATGTCTCAGATCATTTCCCACACCTCAAAGCCTTCAATTTGACTATTTAGTTGATTGTATGGTCCTCAGATGACCTGAAATTATTCTGATGAACTTGAGCTTCAACCACTTGGGAAATTTGCTCCAAAATGAACCTCTAGCTCATATAAGCTCAATAAAATGATCACATGGTCCATATCTCAATGGAAAACCTCATCTCTTGCACAAAGGATTCACTTGAATTGCCTTGAC
The DNA here is from genome assembly GCF_024323335.1 of Lathyrus oleraceus. Classification (NCBI taxonomy): domain Eukaryota; kingdom Viridiplantae; phylum Streptophyta; class Magnoliopsida; order Fabales; family Fabaceae; genus Lathyrus; species Lathyrus oleraceus. The sequence goes on along the minus strand of NC_066579.1, from coordinate 50,411,517 downwards.
CTGTTGACTGCTTAAGCTGCAAGACAAATGTTAGATGACATATTTTTGTACATTTTTGGTTAGTGATTAAAAGAAAAGCAATGATACACAAATGCAAGCAATGCTTGGTGATCAAGAATCACTCTCAATAAAGATCCCACCCACAGGGAAGGAAGCAAGGTGTCCAATGATCCTTGAGGCTATGTAATGCTATGATATGATGCCATGAGGGATCTTAGGGACAAAATTGGGGTCTTACAGGGTTTAGCCTACTTTTTGTGTGTATATAACTGTATATATGTGATGTTTGTATATATGTATGTGTGATATAATCTTCTTGTTGTGCTTGGTGATATCTGAGTGGCGAGATAAGTTCTAACTCGAACTTGAGTGCAATTAAGATAGGAGGATGGTATGGTCATGTTCGACTTAGGTGGAGTAGTCCTTAACAAGTTGGCTTGAGATCCATTTGCTCAGTGGAGACTCTTTTGGATTTGGAAATGTCACACAAGAATTTTTTGGTTAGGCATTACTATCTCTAATTTGGGTCTGAGAAGCTGAGGACCGTAAAACATTTACCCCATCTTGGCCTATTTAGGACGTAGTGCGTAAACTGTTCAAGTGTAGACTTGATAACAGTTGTTACGCGATACTACACTCAGACTAGTTTCTCTTGAGAATATTATGGGTCGATGAGTCAGTCATCTTAACCTGTAATATCTGATAGATGGAATTAAGACTCTGGGAACTTTTTAGAACATGATCTACAGGTTTTATCCTTAGTTCACTCCTTTGGGATGGTTCTTACCCAGACTCCATGCTCGTGACTCGCAACAAACCCTTGATTCTTGGTTGATCCAATCAAAGTCTTGTCAATATCAATGGAACTTGGGTGTTGATAAGGTGTAAACCATAATCCACCAAAATGGATGATTGATCTTGACAATGATTTGATTCATCCCTTGACATTTGTTTGCCTTGTGTGTGATCCCTTATTTGTGATTGTTGCATTCATGCATTCATGCGCATCATAACATCCATCACACGAAAATTTCAAGGAACTGAGGTATTATTTGCAAATATTTTCAGACCATGGACTGTGGACGAAGGAACACTAAGAAGTACAACTTTAGATGTCCAAATTTGAAAGAGTTAAGGAAGCTAACATCTTTTGTATTAGATCCCTTGGACTTCAAATAACATCATGAGAAGCTTCTGTCTATCTTGTCTGCTGATGTGGTTGAAGGACTTTTGAGTGTGCTAGTGAAGTTATATGATCCTTTCTACCCTTGTTTCACTTTCCCAAATTTTCAACTTGTGCCTACCTTGGAGGAGTATTCTCATCTTTTGGGGATACCTGTTTCTAGTAGAGTGCCTTTTAGTGGATTGGAGGAGATTCCCCGATCTAATCTTATTGCTGAAGCTCTTCACTTGAAGAAGTATGAGATAGAGACTCATTGGGTGAAGAAAGGAGGGTTATTTGGGTTGCCATCTGATTTCCTCATCAAGGAAGCTTCTGCTTTTGCTCAAGCCGGTAGTGTGGACGCTTTTGAAGCTATCTTTGTGTTGCTCATCTATGGATTAACTTTGTTCCCTAACATTGACGGTTTTGTTGATGTTAACGCCATTAGACTTTTCTTGATTGGGAATCCTGTGCCTACTTTGTTGGGTGATATGTATTTCTCTTTGCATCTAAGGAATTCTAAAGGTGGTGGAACGATTGTCTGTTTTATCCCTCTTTTGTACAAGTGATTTATTTCTCACTTGCCTCAGACGCCCGATTTTGTGGAGAACAAACAATGTCTACGGTGGTCTTAGAGACGTATGTCTCTCACTAATAATGATATAGTTTGGTATGATCCGTCATTAAGCGGTTTGGATATTATTGATAGTTGTGGTGAATTCTCTAATGTCCCTCTCATTGGTACGCAAGGAGGAATTAACTATAACCCTGCTTTGGATCGTCGTCAACTTGGATTCCTCTTGAGAGACAAACCTAATAAAACTTTATTAGAAGGTCTTTTCTATCAAGAGGGTAAAGATCCCCAACATTTGAAGCATAAGATTGTGCATGCTTGACATAATGTGCATAGGAAAGGAAGATCCGAGCTTGGTCTGCGCAATTATGTAGCTTTGGAAGCTTACACTCTTTGGGTGAAGAAGAGAGCTATGGAGTTGAAGATGCCTTATACGTATGAAAGACCTATGTCTATGGTTGTGGTTTAGCCATTAACTCTCCCTAACCAAGATGTAGAGGAGTTGGAAGACGCGCTCGCCAAGATGAAGCAAGAAAAGGATGTGTGGGAAGAGCGTTTCCGTGCTTTGAGGAAGAAGCATGAAGAGTTGCAGTTGGAGTCTAAGGACAAAGATGCACTTATTGAGCTACATGAAGACCGAGTAACAAAGAGACAAAGAGAGCCAGAGGTTCCATCTTCTAGCATGCCTCAACCTTCCGTTGCTTGGAAGAAGATTGTAGATCAGCTTGTCCTAAAAAAGACTCAGATAAAGACTTCTTTTGAGACCGAGATCCGTCGCATTCGAAGGAAGTACATGCCTACATCCAGATCTTCTGACATTGTTGTTAGGGATCCTTAGGATGACTAGTCTCCTTTTCTCTTGTATTTTTCATTTGGTTTCTGAAATTCTACTCAGTGTAATCCTTCCTATTATATAAATGAAAAGAGATTTTTGGTCATATAAAAATTGCAATTGTTGATATAAATATGTTTGCAAATGATATAGTAAGTTCCTTGAAAACAAAAATAAATAAACAAGCATTGCATTTCATGCATCATTTGCATAAGCAGGTTTTCGCCAGATGTCTGATAGGTGTTTCTTCTGTGCTTTAGCCAAGATGACTCACCGGTACAATACCCAAGCCAATCATCTGAGAATCATGGAGCACTTAGAGCAAGAGAACAGAGAGCTGAAGGACGAGATCACCCGCCTGACTGCCATGATGAAGTCAGTTCTTGCTGCCCAAAGTCAATCTTCTCCAACGCCTGCAACTCCTCCCGTGAGGACTGTTATTTCAAAGGTGGCTACCTCTACCATGCCTGCTGCTGCCGCCAACTTTGCACCAACTATGCCTGCCGAATTCCCGTGGGGAATGCCTTCCAACTTTGTGCCAGAAGGCTTTGCGCCTACCTTTGCTTCCATGCCGGCATCTAGCCCGGTCATGTCTGTGCCACCTCCCGTTGTGCACACTTTGCCTTGCGTAGAGGACACCATCTATCATTCTGAGCCGTCTGAGGGTCCGGATGTTTATGAGAAGATGGATGAAATGAAAGATCAGTTTCTTGAGTTGCACAAGGAATTGAAGACGCTGAGAGGTAAAGACCTGTTTGGAAAGAGTGCTGCCGAGTTGTGTTTGGTGCCCAATGTCAAGATCCCGGTGAAGTTTAAAGTGCCTGAATTTGAAAAGTATAAGGGGAACTCTTGTCCGCTCAATCATCTTGTGATGTATGCCCGCAAGATGTCTACTCAGACCGACAATGATCAATTGCTTATTCACTACTTCCAAGATAGTCTGGCTGGTGCCACACTTCGTTGGTACATGGGGTTGGATAGTGCAAGCATCCTCACTTTCAACGACTTAGGGGAGGCTTTCATCAAGAAATATAAGTATAACATGGACATGGCACCAGATAGAGACCAGCTAAGGTCTATGTCTCAGAAGGACAAAGAGACATTATCTAATGTGCCTCTCATTAGTACACAAGGAGGAATTAACTACAACCCTGCTTCGGCTCGTCGTCAACTTGGGTTGCCCTTGAGAGACAAACCTAATTACACTTTGTTAGAATGTCTTTTCTATCAAGAGGGTAAAGATCCCTAACATTTGAAGCATAAGTTTGTGCATGCTTGGCATAATGTGCATAGGAAAGGAAGATCCGAGCCTGGTCCATGCAACTATGTAACTTTGGAAGCTTACACTCTTTGGGTGAAAAAGAGAGCTTTGGAATTAAAGATGTCGTATGCTTGTGAGAGACCTATGTCTATGGTTGTGGTTGAGCCATTAACTCTCCCTAACCAAGATGTAAAAAGAGTTGGAATACACACTCACCAAGATGAAACAAGAGAAGGATATGTGGGAAGAGCGGTTCCATGCTTTGAGCAGAAAGCATGAGGAGTTACAACTTGAGTCTAAGGATAAAGATGCGCTTATTGAACTTCTTGAAGACCGAGCAGTGAAGAGACAAAGAGAACTAGAGGGTCCAACTTCCTCTAGTACGCCTCAACCTTCCAGTGCTTGGAAGAAGATTGTTGATCAGCTTGTCCTCGAGAAGGCTCAGATAAAGACTTCTTTTGAGTCCAAGATTTGACGCATCCGAAGGAAGTATGCGCCTGCAGCCAGATCATCTGACACCGTTGTTATGGGATCCTTAGGATGATTAGTATCCGTTTCTCTTGTATTTGTATTTTGGTTTCTGAAATTGTACTCAATGTAATCCTTCCAAAATTATATAAATAAAAGAAATTTTTATGGTAAATAAAATTGTTACAATTGTTATTATTATATATTTGCAAATAAAATAGTATGTTCCTTGAAAATAAAAACAATCAAAGCATTGCATTTCATGCATCATTTGCATAAACAAGTTTCTTCTTTCAGTTGTCTTATTGGTTATTCATTTGTGATTCAACCAAGCTGACTCATTGATACAATACTCGCGCCAATCATTCGAGAATCATGGGACACTTGGAACAAGAGAATTAAGAATTGAAGGATGAGATTGCTCGCTTGACTGCCATGATGGAGTCTGTTCTAGCTGCTCAAAGTCAATTTTCTCCAACGCCTGCAACTCCTCCTCCTCAGAGGATTGTCATCTCAGAGGTTGTTACTTCAACCGTGCCTACCACTCAGTTTGCTCCTGCCATGCCTGCTGGATTCCCGTGGGGAATGCCGCCGAACTTTGTGCCCAAAGGGTTTACGCCTACTTTTGCTTCCATGTCGGCATTTAGCCCGGTCATGTCTGTGCCGCCTCCAGTTGTTTACACTCTGCCTCGTGTTGAAGACACCATCTACCATTCCGAGTCATCTGAGGGTCCGAATGTTTATGAGAAGATGGAGGAGATGAAAGACCAATTCCTTGAGCTACGAAAGGAGTTGAAGACCTTGTGGGGGAAAGATTTGTTCGGTAAGAGTGCTGCAGAACTTTGCTTAGTGACAAATGTCGAGATCCCGATGAAGTTCAAAGTCTCTGACTTTGAAAAGTATAAGGGAAATACTTGCCCGCTTAGCCATCTCATCATGTATGCCAGGAAAATGTCGACGCAAACTGATAATGATCAGTTATTGATTCACTACTTTCAGGACATTCTGACTGGTGACGCTCTGAGGTGGTACATGGGATTGGATAATGCAAGTGTTCGCATGTTCAATGATTTGGGTGAAGCCTTTGTGAAATAATACAAATCCAATGTTGATATGGCGCCTGATAGGGACTAGCTGAGGTCGATGTCTCAGAAGGACAAAGAGACATTCAAAGAGTACGTCCAGAGGTGGAGAGAGCTTGCTGCTCAAATCAACCCTCTGTTGGAAGAGAAAGAGACGACCAAGATTTTCCTTAAGACCCTGAGTTCGTTTTATTACGAACGAATGATTGCTAGTGCCCCTAGTGATTTTACCGAAATGGTAAATATGGGGATGAGTTTAGAAGAAGGTGTCCGTGAGGGACATTTGTCTAAGGAAGAGGTATCTTCAAGCAAGAAGTATGGTAACAGTTTCGCTAGGAAGAAGGAAGGTGAAGCCAATACAATGTCAGCAGGGAGGCAGAGGATGCCTCATGTCATAAGAAATCCACAACTACGTCATCATCATCAAGTATCATCCGTTATTCCAGTATTTTCCAATAATCAATCAGTAGTAGTTCAATAGTAACATCAACAATAGCCACAACAAAGAACAAACAACTAAAACAACAACACCAATAATCAACAACAACAAAACTTTGAGAGGAAGAAGATCTCTTTTGACCCCATTCCTATGTCATATGCCGAGTTATATCCATCTTTAGTTCTCAAGAACCTTCTCCAACCAAGAAATCCTCCACAAATTCCAGAGCCACTTCCATGGTGGTATAAGCCAGAACTCCGTCGTGCCTTGCATCAAGAGGCTTCTGGTCATGATATCTAGAATTTCTACCCGTTGAAATACGAGGTCCAGAAGCTAGTGAAGAGTGGGATGGTGTCCTTTGAGGACCATGCGCCGAATGTGAAAGCTAACCCATTGCCTGCTCATGGTAATTCCTCTGTTAACATGGTAGATGGTTGTCCATGAAGTTTCCAAGTGTTTGAGTACGATGTATTTGTTGATCTTTGGTAGAAATGCACAAGACCTTGTGTACAATTAGTGATTGTGAACACGACCACGACAATTGTGCAATCTGCAGTATGAACCCCCGTGGGTGTTCTATTGTCATGAGAGATATCCAGAAGTTGATGGATGAGAATGTAATCCAGATTCAACAATCGAGGGATATAGATGATGTCAACGTGATAGTGCCAGTTTTTGAGACCCCTGAGCGGGTAGTGATTCAGTTTGATAGCAGTAGTAGTAACAACAATAATGGATCGGTATCGCCATTAGTAATATGGTTAGCGGGCTCCGTCCCATGTGCATCCGATAAAGCTATTCCGTACCAATATAATGCAACAATGTTGGAGAATGGTCAAGAGGTTCCATTGCCTACGACCAATTCTGTTGTGAATATTACCGATATAGAAAAGGTGACCCGTAGTGGTCGTGTATTTGGATTTGTCTTTCCAAAAGAGGTGATAGAAGATGTGCCTGTTGTCGCAACCTAAAAAATACAGTGCGCAAAAAAACAACCGGCGAAAGAAAATGACAAAAGAGTCGCCACCGTGCGTTATTCATCCCAAAGGAGGGAAAGGAAACGCTCGAAGTAAACCTGAAAAAGGAAAGGACAAGACGGGGTCTTGCAACCAAATCTTGGGTTCGGGAGTCGGTTATGCGAAGGGAAGGTATTAGCACCCCTACGCATCCGTAGTACTCTACGGGATCCACTTTTGTAGTTCTTGTCTAAAGGGTGTGAGTTTATCTTGTGCTGTTTACCAAAAAAAAAGGGTTAAATGAAAATGACTCGCGCGGATGTCGTATCCACTGCATACGTATCTCATCTGAATATGAGAATTAGAGTCTTCGTAGCTCGGCTGACCTATGGGTTGGGGGGATGTCTGCTCGCTAAGACATCGCGTCTTATGCCTACGTATCTCATCTGGAATGAGAATCAGAGCAAGCCGTAGTTCGGCTAACTATGGGGTTATGGATTGGGTTTTGGACGAACGACGTCACTACGCAATCGACCGGATGCTCGACCTTTGGAGACTTACTCGCCTGTAGTAGAAGGAGTTAACGTGTTGCTTTGGGTTTTAGGGTTTGGGATGCTCAAGGGCAAAAAGGCAGTCCTTGACGAAGGAACCGCGCTACCTGCAGGGATCCGAACACATACAAAACAAACATGTATAAAGTAAATGTGCCAACAAGGGGCTCAGAAGTAAATAAACAAAAGAAAACAAATGCCTCCTATCGAGGTCTTCCAGCTAAGAAAGCGACAAAATGCGGAAAAGAGGTAAAAGTACCACACGGATAAAGATCCGAAGTAACAGCAATTAAAGGAGTAAGAAACCCAGGGATCTCCCAAGCTAATGCCACCAAAGAAAGGTGAGTCAGTACAGGTAATCGGAATGAACCTCCAGGGGGTATCCCACAAATAAAATGGGAAAACCACGCAAACCATCTTTGCAAGAGTTTGTGAGCCCTCACAAAAACTCAACAAAAGGGTTAGTGAAACACGATAAGCATTTTTTTCATGGATAACAGTATGGTTTCAGAAACCTCAAACCCTGTGGCATACATTTCAGAAATCATGTGATTAAACATTCAAGGCATAGGTTTCACCCATTCATGCATAATTAAACCCGTGGGCAAAAACATAATGAAATTCATCCATCATACCTCATACATTCAGATGATCCAAATTAAGAGCATAAAATCATGGGAATGAGGCAAACCTGATGGGAGAGACCGGTTGAAATCAAATGGCACGGCTGGGTTTGCAAGGCAATGTTAGGGTTTGCGTGAGATGAAAGTGCGTGAGTCCGATTGAATTTTTCAGAGCTTCCTGGGGGTTGCTCTGAGTTCTCTGTCAGGTTTCTCTTCAGGTTTTGTCCAGGATTTTGTTCCAAGGAAACCTAAGAGTATTTTGCTTCTCTTCCTTTTTCTGTCTGATCTCCCTCTTTTATAACCTGATTTTCATGGCTTTGTGGGCTCAAATGAGAGAGGTCCAAGTCCAAGTTTTTCTATTATATTTTATTTTATTTTTTATTATTATTTTTATTTATTTATTTATTTATTTTTTTTTTGTTTTTTTTTTAAAGTTTCTTGGATCTAATTCTGATTGACATGATGAAATGCAATATGAAATGCTAAATGAATGCATGAATGAGGAGGGCAAATTTTGGGGTGTTACAGCTGCCCCTATTCAATCATCAGCTAACCCGAGTAGGATGAAAGCGAACAGCTTATCAGACAAACGAGGTGAGCTGTGATTGAATACCAAAGACAGACCGAAAATTTACGCTCCGAGAACACCACAAAAACGCAGAAATACACCGCGCTGTTTATTTTTCTTCCGATCCTCTGGCTGGATCTGAATCAGTCTTCTGGCTTAATCTGGAGTTTCGATCCTCTGGCTGAATCTATACTCAATTTAGTCCTCTGGTTGGATATTAATTTTGATCCTCGGGCTGGATACGATTTTGATCTTCTGGCTAGATCTTCTTCGATCTTCTGGCTAGATCTCCTTCGTTTCGATTCTCTGGCTGAATCTATTTCCTTTGATTCTCTGGCTGAATCTACTTCGATCTTCTGGCTAGATCTGAATTGTTGTGATTTTCGATCTTCTGGCTAGATCTTCTTTGTTTCGATTCTCTGGCTGAATCTACTTCGATCTTCTGGCTAGATCTGGATTGTTTTGATGATAAATTCCCATCAATAGGATCCCGCATCTAAGGCATGCGCTGGTTGACCCTCTTTTGAAATCTACACCCAACCTTCATATTAGATATGCAGCTTCGAGAATATTCCACTCTTGGGCTTCGTACATATTCTTCGGGCTAGAACATGTTGTAACGACTCCTCAATTAGACTTGGGCTTGCTGGGGAAATAAAGCTTGTAGGTGACTTCACTGGGGAATCTTCAAATTGAGCCTTAGGCTGGCTTACTGGAACACGATTCTCAGGCTGAATCTTCGAAATGACCCTCAGGCTGGAACACTGGAACACGATTCTCAGGCTGAATCTTCGAAATGACCCTCAGGCTGGATCACTGGAACACGATTCTCAGGCTGAATCTTCAAAATGAACCTCAGGCCGGATCACTGGAAAACGATTCTCAGGCTGAATCTTCGAAATGACCCTCAGGCTGGATCACTGGAAAACGATTCTCAGGCTGAATCTTCAAAACGACCCTCAGGCTGGATCACTCACGCTTGATCCTCTGGCTGGATCTCATGACCTTGGTTGTAAAGTAATTCTTCAGTCTGCTTGGAAGAACCTGTTTATCAGCTTATGTGTATGCTTGATATGATATGCATGCAAATGCAAATGTTATGCATGGTGTAAAAAGAAATCTGCTTGGGGAAGCAAACTCCGATAGGGAACAGATCGCTGTATCAATCCTTGAATGCTCCGTGGGGAATGATCCGTCTGCCGGGACCAATGATCCACCAAAAATAAATTGGCTGCTTGAAAAGTTGACCTTTCGGGGGGAGTATCAACTATGGAAACTTTGTTCGGCGAGGCTCTGTGAGGAGAGTCTGTGGGGAAAACACTTCCTGGGAAAATGTCGTAGGAAACGACCTTTGCTGGGGATATCAACTTGCTAATCGCCCTCAAGCTAAGGATTAACAAATCTGTTAAAAATAATCTGCTGGGGAATGAGATGAACACTGGGAACACCACCCTCTCATCTGTTGGTTATGCAACCACTCCGCTGTTGCTAGGAAGATACAGTCTGACACTGTCAACTCCGCTAGGGATATATAGTCTGGATACTGTCAACTCTGCTGAGGAGAAACTTTGTCAACCGCTTGGGGATGAGGATTCATGACTTGACATCCGGTTCCTGTGACCTGCAACCAAAAATACACGTATGCCTCGGGGGAATTACTCGGTTTGAATTCACCGTCCGGGATTAAGCACATTCAAAGCAATTTTAAATGTTTTCCTGTGCAAATCATCTGCAAAAGCCACCATTATGTTCATATGCAATATGTTTTATCAAAAATTCGGACATTTTTGCAAACAAACTGATAAATGAAAAATAAAGAGGCTCTTTAACTGAATTATTCGACTCTTACTGGGGAGAAAATTTGTGCCAGGAATAGGCGAGGGTATCAGGAAGCTGATCCATGAAAAGAGGTGATCGCTATAAAAAGAGAACTATCCTAATGGCAATGGGGATACGGGGTCCCACCGAGTTTCGACTCTGCTATGGCTCGTATGTCCTCAAGACGCTCTGCTCATCTTGCTTTCTGAAGTGGATGATTAGTCGATCTTTAACCTTCGAAGATTGTCGGATTGAATGAAACGGTGATATAACACTGATGAACTCAGATCACAGTCATTCGCTTATTCCCTAACTTTTGCCTGGATCGCCCCCTTTTTGGATTTTCAATCCACCGGGATACCCATTTTTTCCTGAGCCGCCCTTTTGGGTTTTCGACTCACCGGGTGTACTCTTTTTTATATCCCTAATTTTTGCCCGAACCTCTTTATTCTTTTTTTTTGGTTCGTCGGGATGCCCTTTTTTTGCCTGGACTATTCTTTTTATCGTCCAACGGGTCTATTTTATGCGAAGTATTTTTTTTAACTACGTCTGAGTTAATAGGGGACGGGAATCCTTCGCCATCCATGGTTGTTAGCATCAAAGCTCCGCCATAGAAAATCCTTTTAACCACGTACGGACCCTCATAGTTCGGTGTCCATTTGCCCCTGTGATCTGTGTTGGGAGGAAGAAATCTTTTGAGTACCAATTCACCGACTTGATACCCCCGAGGGCGCACTTTCTGACCAAATGCTTTCTTCATTCGTCTCTGACCGAGATACGTCAATTCTGGGTACGTAGTTCCAGCATAGCACCTTAATCATCGAAGAAAAGGTAAGCAAAGCATCAGCAAATTGGTTTTCTTCAAAAGAAAGTCAACAATCTTCTCGTGTAGTCTCTGTAAGGAGCCAGATGAGGCTGAGGTGTATACCATTTCCCGTTGGTTTGATTGATGACCAAAGCTGAATCCCCGTATACATCAAGGGTTTTAATCTGTATATTGACGGCTTCCTCAAGTCTTAGGATGCAAGCTTCGTATTCGGCTTCATTGTTGGTGCAGGGAAAAGTTATTCTGGCACCAAATGGCATATGAACCCCCTTCCGGTGTGATCAACACTATACCAACTCCGCGACCATTGACGTGGACCGCCCCATCAAACATCATAACCCATTTGGATTCAGGGTCAGGCCCCTCCTCCGGGAGTGGTTCCTCTCAATCTTTCGATTTGAGAAACATGATGTCCTCATCAGGAAAGTCAAACCTCATAGGTTGGTAATCATCAATCGGTTGCTCTGCAAGATAGTCTGACAAGACACTTCCCTTGATGGCATTTTGTGAAATGTATTGGATGTCATACTCTGTCAGTATCATTTGTCACCTAGTAACCTTTCCAGTAAGTGCTGGCTTTTCAAAAATATACTTGACTGGATCCATTTTTGATATCAATAGAGTCGTGTGAGTCAACATATACTGTCTTAGTCGGCGAGCAGCCCATGCCAAAGCGCGGCAAGTTTTCTCGAGCAATGAGTATCTTTGTTCACAGTCGGTAAACTTTTGCTAAGGTAGTATATTGCATGCTCTTTTCGACCTGACTCGTCATGCTGACCGAGCACACAACCCATTGACCTTTCTAACACAGTCAAGTACATGATCAACGGTCTTTCCTCTCGGCCTGTAGACTTGCCCCGATCTTGATCTCTTTCTTGTCGTCCTCAGTACCAATGTTGATGGTCTCAATCACTTCCTGATAAGGTGTAATAGCTCGGTCCTCCTGTTTCAACAATCTGGCTAACCCTTCAGGCAATTCACAATCTTCCTCAACCCCTTCTTCGGCTTAATAGATAGGATTGTCGAAGTCATACTTGGCCATAGCAGTGTCGTTAGTAGTGAGATCCGGGTGGTCCGCTCTACATGATGGAGGATCATGCTCTACCTTAGAATGAGAGATTTTTTTTTTGGAAAGAAAGAAAAAACGAAAAAAGAAACATTGCCATTTTTTGTAAAAGTAAAAAAACTGAAAGAAAGAGAACACAAAATTGTTTGCAAAAGCCGTCCTTTATTGATGATAAAAATAATTGCGAAATGTAACTAAATGGATGGCCCTACAAATGAGCCGTTACACCTTGGGCAAAGTGTAAGACTTTATTATGCATGTAATAAAGGAAAACAATAAAAATCACTCTTTCAGTAGAGTAACCCGAACGGTTTTTTCAGACGACCAATTGTCGAGCTTTTCTCCTGGGACACACGGGCGAATCCAGCTATCTAAGTCACAGTCGCTGTCAGCCTTGTCTTCATCTGCAGCATTGACGATGTGGGGAGAAACCAAACCCCCGCTGGAGAGAGTACCAGTTTCATTCTTCTGAGATCCCAGAGCATACCCCAATCCAAACTTGTCTTCTTTGATGACTGGCTCCACAAATTTGCCCCAGCCTTGGGCATTACCAGCTTTAACCACTTCGACAGCTTGCTTGTATGAAGAGATAGAAGTCCCGACCTTCTCAAACTCAGGTGAAAAGACAGCTTCGGGCGCGACCTCATTGATGTTTATGGCTTCGAAGCCCTGACACAGCATCTCGTGCATCTCGCCGTCCATCTCTACATACTTAAATGTAGACAGGTGGCAAACAAAAATATCCTCTTCACCACAGATAGTGACGACCTGACCTTCTAGTTCATATTTGAGCTTCTGGTGGAGGGTAGAAGTAACAACACCGACAACATGAATCCAAGGCCGACCTAGCAGACAGCTATAGGCAGGCTGGATATCCATCACATAAAAGGTGCTCTTGAACACCTGCGGTCCAATCTTAACTGGCAACTCAACTTCGCCAAAGACAACTCTCTTAGAGCCATCAAAAGCCCTCACAACTAAGTTACTTGGCCTCAGGATGGTGTCATCGCAATCCAACTTCATTAAGGCTTTCTTTGGAAGAACATTCAGAGAAAAGCCTGTATCAACCAAAACATGGGAAAGCATCACCCCTTTGCACTCCATTGTGATATGCAAGGCTTTGTTGTGATTCCTGCCCTCAGATGTCAGGTCATTATCGGTGAAACCTAGCCCCAGGCTAGCGTTTACATTGGAAACTACCGACTCCAGCTGGTTAACAGTTATCTCCGGTGGAACATAGGCCATATTCAGTACTTTCAACAAGGCTGTTCTGTGCGCCTCAGAGCACATCAATAGTGACAGAATGGAGATCTTTGAGGGTGTCTGATTTAGCTGGTCGACTACCTTGTAGTCACTTTTCTTGATAATCCTCATAAACTCATCCACTTCCTTCTCGAATGCGGTCTTAGGAGGATCTTCCTCAGTAGTAACCTCTTCGGCGGCCATCTATTTCCCTTTAGCCTCGGCAGCTGCCTCGGCTTCAGTATTCGCGCGTAATGTTGATGGTGCAAATAGGCGTCCACTGCGAGTGAAGCCACCAACCCCTCCAACATTGTCTACAGCGGAGCTACCAATGTCAATGTCTTCTTCGTTAACTTTCTACCCCTGGCAGTAGATATCAGCCCCATAGTGCCACAGGATAGCACTGTCTTTCTCATACGGAACGGGTCTTGGTATTGTGATGGTGATCGGACCAACCAAAGTCGGTTGAGGGCTGTTAGAGTAAATTGCAACTGGTGTTGAACTTTCGATGTTCACCGCTGCTGGTTTTGTACTTTCTGGGAAATATATTGTTGTCGGAGCGAGTCTCTCGGGAACATATATTTCTTCAGGAGTGAAATAAAACGTCACCGTCGATACATCATTCTTCACTGGACGGGCCTGATCGAACTAAAGACAACCTTCATCTATCAGTTGCTGAATACCCCTTCTCAAACTGTCACATCCGTTTTCGGCAGCTTGACAATTTCTGCATTCTTCCCCACAGCCCGGGAAAATCTATCCTTTCAGAAGTCGGTCTTTAACCACCGATAGCGAAGTCTTCACCTTAGTCACATCAGAAACCAAATTCAAAGTTTCCCCACTATCAACAGCATTAATCCTCTCCCCGCCGTGAGCCGGCATCGGGTTCTGGATAACATTAGGCACCGGAGCAAAATTGATAGTCTGGGCATCTCTCAAATCTTGTACCTTTAACTGGAGAGCCTTGCAATTATCTGTAGTATGGCCAGGTGCGTTGGAGTGAAAAACACATCTGGCGTTGACATCATAACCTCTAGGCAAATTATTGGGATCGATTGGTGGGGCCAGAGTTCTCAACGTAACCAGATTCATGTCAATCAGCTTGGGAAGTAATACTGAATAAGGCATTGGGATTGGCTCGATGACCCGGTCCGTCTGCCTTGGACGTTGTTGATAGTGTCTCTGCTGACCCGGATTACCTCCTTGTTGTTGATTGTTGTACCTGGGTTGTTGTTGCGGATGATATTGTGGTTGAGGAACAGGTGTTGGAATAGTGACTGCGGCCACTTGATCTTGATAATAATTAGGGCGTCCTCTACCCCTGCCTCTGCCGGCATACACAACGCTTGCCTCGCCTTCTTTTCTTCGCTGACCGTTACCAGCAAACGGTCTCTTGGGACCTGATGAGTTGGAAGCACTATTGTCTTGAATTCGGCCCATCTTCAACAGACTCTCGATTCTTTCTCCAGCAATTACTATCTCTGCAAAGCTGATTGACGGGCAAGCAACCAATCTCTCAATATAATTGCCTTGAAGAGTGTTCATGAACATGTCCGCCATCTCCCTTTCAGACATAGGGGGTTGGACGGACGCAGCAATCTGTCTCCAACGCTGAACATACTCTCTAAAGGTTTCCTTGGCAGTCTGAGACATACCTTGCAACAAGGTCCGATTTGGAGCCATGTCCAAGTTGTATTGATATTGCTTTACAAAAGCCTCTGCCAAGTCTTTCCAGCTCTTGATGGTAGTACGAGACAAATAAGAATACCATTCACGAGAAGCTCCAGTTAGACTGTCTTCAAAATAGTACATCCACAGCTTTTCATCTTCCGTGTGAGCTCCCGACCTTCCCAGATAAGATTGGAGATGAGTGCGTGGGCAAGAAGCCCCGTTGTATTTCTTTAAAGTAGGGGGTTTGAACTTGTGAGGAATCCTTACTCCCTGAACCAGACAAAGATTTGTGACATCAAAGCCTAAGGAATTTTGAGACTCCAAAGATTTGAGCTTCTCAGCAAGCTCATCCATACGGCGAGTGGTCTCGAGGGCCTCGTCGTGCAAAGAAAATTGATCATACTGATAATCTTCAGTAACGGGGCGCCCGTTAATCCGAATTCCTTGATTCACATTGTACCTTCTACCAATACCATTTCCAACATTCCCTGTGTTGCCAACATTACCCGGGTTTCCATCAGCATTTGCGTTACCCGCGTTACCAGTGTTCACAGGGTTATCAGCGTTCCCAGGGTTACCAGGGTTTCCCTCAGCATTTGGTATCTCCACCTCCGGATCGGGTCTCGGTTGCTCAACCAATTCCCTCAGCTTTTCCTGGCCTTCTGCCATACCAGTCATCAATGTTATGAACTGATCCATCCTTTCACGCATATCAGCCAGCTCTTTCTGTACTTGGTCCATCGCTAGCTGTGGACGATTTTCCTTTGTCGGGTACCTTTGGACTCGCTTGGGACCAATAACGGCCTGATATAGGGAACAAACATTAGACACTGCGGTGACAGCTGCAAAACAGACAAGGGTTAATATGCATGGTATGCGATGCACTGCTTGTTCAGTTTTAAGGCACCCCCGTTTTGAAAGGGAATACCCTGCAAATGAATAAGCATGAGATGTTGGATGCAAATATGCAGATGATGTTATGCAATGCAAAGGCATGTCAATTAGAATTGATGGATCTGCTTGAACATCTGTCAGGTTGCACTGCCTGGAGAGAAATTCACTGAGGAATATAATACAAGACCAAAACTCTGCTCCAGAAAACCGGGTTGGTTGGAGGTTAAGGTTTCCTGAATTTAGCCCGCCCCTCACTGGTAGGTTCTAAGAACAGAAGTTCGTCAACTTCAGCCCTTCAGTCGCGAATAATACGTTTACCACTGAAAGTTTGGTATTATTACGGGACAAAAGACCTCCATTGACTCCCCTCAACAGGACATCCTAATAGCAAGTTCCCAGTCTCGGGATCCTCGGATTGAGCAGCGAGAATGCGCCCACCAGAGCTAACATAATCACGTCTCGGAGGAGAGGCCTCGACTGAGTTCTCGGGAAATGGTCACCAGAGTCGACGATTTCTAGAGGAACATCCTGCCGTTACGGAACACCCGTAGGACATAATATATCCAAAAGAAACCTCGTTTGGGTATGGTTCTTCACGAACGACTTAACGTAGCAACATGCCACGCAAGCCTCATGATTATCCACTCTAAAACATGTGTGTACACTCAAGCCTGGGTAATGGGCTTATCTCTCATAGAACACCCCATCCCAACAAACAAACAAACAGATCCAACAGATACAACAGATGCATGCAAGCAGGTAAGCAAATAAAGGTACAAAAGCATGAACACCCAATAAACAAGAAATCAAATAAGCTAGGAGGGACTCGCTTAGGGAAGATGGACCAGCAAGAGGTCAACTACTTAGTGTCCCTAGTGGAGTCGCCAGCTATCGCAACCTGAAAAATACAGTGCGCGAAAAAACAACCGGCGAAAGAAAATGACAGAAGAGTCGCCACCGTGCGTTATTCATCCCAAAGGAGGGAAAGGAAACGCTCGAAGTAAACCTGAAAAAGGAACGGACAAGACGGGGTCTTGCAACCAAATCTTGGGTTCGGGAGTCGGTTATGCGAAGGGAAGGTATTAGCACCCCTACGCATCCGTAGTACTCTACGGGATCCACTTTTGTAGTTCTTGTCTAAAGGGTGTGAGTTTATCTTGTGCTATTTACCAAAAAAAAAGGGTTAAATGAAAATGACTCGCGCGGATGTCGTATCCACTGCATACGTATCTCATATGAATATGAGAATCAGAGTCTTCGTAGCTCGGCTGACCTATGGGTTGGGGGGATGTGTGCTCGCTAAGACATCGCGTCTTATGCCTACGTATCTCATCTGGAATGAGAATCAGAGCAAGCCGTAGTTCGGCTAACTATGGGGTTATGGATTGGGTTTTGGACGAACGACGTCACTACGCAATCTACCGGATGCTCGACCTTTGGAGACTTACTCGCCTGTAGTAGAAGGAGTTAACGTGTTGCTTTGGGTTTTAGGGTTTGGGATGCTCAAGGGCAAAAAGGCAGTCCTTGACGAAGGAACCGCGCTACCTGCAGGGATCCGAACACATACAAAACAAACATGTATAAAGTAAATGTGCCAACAAGGGGCTCAGAAGTAAATAAACAAAAGAAAACAAATGCCTCCTATCGAGGTCTTCCAGCTAAGAAAGCGATAAAATGCGGAAAAGAGGTAAAAGTACCACACGGATAAAGATCCGAAGTAACAACAATTAAAGGAGTAAGAAACCCAGGGATCTCCCAAGCTAATGCCACCAAAGAAAGGTGAGTCAGTACAGGTAATCGGAATGAACCTCCAGGGGGTATCCCACAAATAAAATGGGAAAACCACGCAAACCATCTCTGCAAGAGTTTGTGAGCCCTCACAAAAACTCAACAAAAGGGTTAGTGAAACACGATAAGCATTTTTTTCATGGATAACAGTATGGTTTCAGAAACCTCAAACCCTGTGGCATACATTTCAGAAATCATGTGATTAAACATTCAAGGCATAGGTTTCACCCATTCATGCATAATTAAGCCCGTGGGCAAAAACATATTGAAATTCATCCATCATACCTCATACATTCAGATGATCCAAATTAAGAGCATAAAATCACGGGAATGAGGCAAACCTGATGGGAGAGACCGGTTGAAATCAAATGGCACGGTTGGGTTTGCAAGGCAATGTTAGGGTTTGCGTGAGATGAAAGTGTGTGAGTCCGATTGAATTTTTCAGAGCTTCCTGGGGGTTGCTATGAGTTCTCTGTCAGGTTTCTCTTCAGGTTTTGTCCAGGGTTTTGTTCCAAGGAAACCTCAGAGTATTTTGCTTCTCTTCCTTTTTCTGTCTGATCTCCCTCTTTTATAACCTGATTTTCATGGCTTTGTGGGCTCAAATGAGAGAGGTCCAAGTCCAAGTTTTTCTATTATATTTTATTTATTTTTTTATTATTATTTTTATTTATTTATTTTTTTTTGTAATTTTTTTTTTGTTTTTTTTGTTTTTTTTTTAAAAAGTTTCTTGGATCTAATTCTGATTGACATGATGAAATGCAATATGAAATGCTAAATGAATGCATGAATGAGGAGGGCAAATTTTGGGGTGTTACACCTGTTGGTAAGAAGGTTGATATGCCAATAATGAATCCGGTTAGTGCTCCAAAGTGTCAATCTGGTGAATCCAGCAATTTGAAGCCTAATGATGATGATGAGGTGCTTCGTTTGATTAACAAGAGTGAATTCAATGTGGTGGAGCAGCTGCTCCAGACTCCTTCCAAGATTTTAGTGCTGTCTCTACTCATGAATTCTGAAGCACACACAGAGAAGCATTAAAAAAGGTATTGAAGCAAGATTATGTGGAACATCATGTGATAGTGGATCAGTTTGACCATATTATGGATAACATTACTTCCTGCAATAATCTGAGCTTCTGTGATGAAGAACTCCCCGAGAAGGGTAGGAATCACAACCTAGCATTGCATATATCAATGAATTGTAAGGAGGATGCGTTGTCAAATGTATTGGTTGATACCTAATCTTCTTTGAATGTGCTCCATAAGTCAACTCTATCAAGATTATCCTACCAATGAGCTCCGATGAGATACAATGGCGTGATCATCAAAGCTTTTGATGGTTCTCGCAAGACGGTTATTGGTGAGGTGGACCTTCCAGTGAAGATAGGTCCAAGTGATTTCCAAATTACTTTTCAGGTAATGGATATCCACCCAGCCTATAACTACTTGTTAGGAAGGCCATGGATACATGAGGCAGGAGTTGTGACATCCACTCTGCACCAGAAATTGAAATTTGTGAAGAATGGTAAGCTCGTCATTGTGGGCGGTGAGAAAGCTCTGTTGGTAAGTCATATGTCGTCTTTCTCATATGTTGAAGCTGAGGATGAGATTAGAACTCTGTTCCAAGCTCTACCTATTGCTGAAGAGAAGAGAGTTGGGCCACCTATGTCCTCTTTTAAAGATGCTCAAAAGATTGTTGAAGATGATAATTCTGATCAGTGGGGCCGGATGGTAGAGGTCGCTGAGAACACGAATCATGCTGGTTTGGGATTTCAGCAAGGGTCATATGTGATCAAAGTTGAAGATGTGAAACCTAGTTTCCGTAGTGGAGGGTTCATCCATGGTAATGAACAACACTCAGCTGCAATGATTGAGGATGATGAAGATGAAGACTACACCAAATTTGTGACGCATGGAAAAGCTTGAAACAATTGGAT
This sequence comes from Lathyrus oleraceus, assembly GCF_024323335.1. Taxonomy (NCBI): domain Eukaryota; kingdom Viridiplantae; phylum Streptophyta; class Magnoliopsida; order Fabales; family Fabaceae; genus Lathyrus; species Lathyrus oleraceus. The sequence goes on along the minus strand of NC_066579.1, from coordinate 50,391,760 downwards.
CGCTGCCGATGTTCCTGTTATTGTTCTTCGCTCTAAGTAATTGTTTTATTATTTTTGAAAATCCTTCTCCTATGCCTAAGGGAGAAGTGAACATTGTCAGGCATCTTTAAATTTGATCATTAATAAAATACAATTCTATTCGTCCACATCTATAATATTTTATTTTTACTTTTTGCTTTTCTGAAAATGGTAATCACAAAAAACATGATTAAATAAATAATAATTATCCATCTGCATAATATTTGGTCACAATTCACTTCTCTAAAATCAAAATATCAAATCATTATGCAGGTTGGTTTCTAAACCCATTGAATACAATGATCATACTCCTTCTCTAAACTTTGAATTCCCCGTGTTTGAAGCTGAGGAAGAAAGTGATGAAGAAATGTCTGATGAATTTTCTTGTCTACTTGAGCACGAGGAAAAAGATATTCAGCTATTCAAAGAGCAGATTGGGTTAGTCAACTTGGGTTCCGAAGATGACGTGAAGGAAATTAAGATTGGATCGCAACTGTGTCCAGAGGTTAAGAAGAGGTTGATTGATCTTCTTCGAGAGTATTCAGATGTGTTTGCTTGGTCTTATCAAGACATGCCTGGTTTAGATTCTGAGATTGTTGAGCATAGATTGCCGTTGAAGCCAGAATGCCCGCCAGTCAAGCAGAAGTTGAGGAGAACTCATCCTGATATGGAAGTGAAGATCAAAGAAGAAATGCAGAAGCATATTGATGTTGGTTTCCTTGTTACTGCTGAGTATCCGCAATGGGTGGCAAACATTGTGCCTGATCCGAAGAAAGATGGGAAAGTCCATATGTGTGTTGATTATGGATAGATTTTCCGGTTATAATCAGATTAAAATGGCACCCGAGGATATGTAGAAGACCACATTCATTACACCCTGGGGAATATTCTGTTATAGAGTGATGCCTTTTGGTCTAAAGAATGCTGGTGCAACTTACCAGAGAGCAATGACTACTCTTTTTCATGATATGATGCATAAAGAGATCGAAGTCTATGTTGATGATATGATTACTAAATCCAATGATGAGGAATAGTATGTTGAGCATTTGTGGAAGCTATTCCAGCGTTTGAGGAAGTACAAACTTCGATTGAATCCCAATAAGTGTACATTTGGTGTTCGTTCTGGTAAGTTGTTGGGCTTTATTGTCAGTGAGAAGGGTATTGAAGTTGATCCTGCCAAGGTCAAAGCAATACAAGAGATGCCTGCGCCCAAAACTGAGAAGCAAGTCAGAGGTTTTCTCGGCTGCTTAAATTATATCTCAAGATTCATTTCGCATATGACTGCCACATGTGCACCTATATTCAAGCTTCTTCAGAAAGATCAGTCTTGTGATTGGACCAAAGATTACCAGAAAGCTTTTGATAGTATCAAAAAGTATCTGCTTGAGCCTCCGATTCTGTCGCCACCTGTTGAAGGAAGACCATTGATCATGTATCTGACTGTGCTTGAGGAAAGTATGGGTTGTGTTCTTGGTCAGCAAGACGAACCTGGAAAGAAAGAATATGCTATTTATTACCTGAGTAAGAAATTCACTGACTGTGAGACTCGGTATTCTATGCTTGAAAAGACTTATTGCGCATTGGCTTGGGCTGCTAAGCGTCTGCGTCAATATATGTTGAATCATACCACTTGGTTGATATCCAAAATGGATCCAATCAAGTACATTTTTGAGAAGCCTGCTTTAACTGGGAGGATTTCCCGATGGAAGATGTTATTATCAGAGTATGATATTGAATGCCGATCTCAGAAAGTGATCAAAGGTAGTGTCTTGGCTGACCATTTGGATCACCAACCAATTGAAGATTACCAGTCAATGCAGTATGATTTTCCTGATGAAGAGATCTTGTACTTGAAAATGAAGGATTGTGATGAACCATTGCTTGAAGAAGGGCCAGAGCCTGGTTCCCGTTGGGGCATGGTATTTGATGGAGCGGTTAATCAGTATGGTAATGGCATTGGGGCAGTGATTATTACTCCTCAAGGCACTCATTTTCCATTTACAGCTAGATTGACTTTCAAGTGTACAAACAATATGGCTGAGTATGAAGCTTGCATTATGGGGCTTGAAGAGGCCATTTATCTCAGAATCAAGTATTTGGACGTCTATGGAGATTCAACTTTGGTTGTGAGTCAGATCAAAGGTGAGTGGGAAACGAATCAACCCAGTTTGATACCATATAGAGACTATGCGATGAGGATTTCAACTTTATTTACAAAGGTTGAGTTTCATCACATCCCTCGAGATAAAAATCGGATGGCAGATGCTCTTGCAACGTTGGCTTCAATGATTATGGTGAAGTATTAGAATGAAGTTCCCAATTTGACTGTGATGCGTCTTGATAGGCCATCGCATGTGTTTGTTGTTGAAGAAATTAAGGATGAGAAGCCGTGGTATCATGATATCAAGTGTTTCCTCCAAAGTCAGATTTATCCGCCTGGGGCATCTTTGAAAGATAAGAAGACTTTGAGGATATTAGCCGGCAACTTCTACCTGAACGATGATGTGCTTTATAAGAGAAACTTCGATATGGTTCTTCTCAGATGCGTGGATAGACACGAAGCAGACTTATTGATGACAAAAGTCCATGAAGGTTCCTTTGGTACTCATTCCAATGGACATGTTATGGATAAGAAGATGTTGAGAGCAGGTTACTATTGGCTGACAATGGAATTTGACTGTTGCAAGTTTGTGAAGAAATGCCACAAGTGTCAAATCTATGCGGATAAGATTCATGTTCCTCCGACACTTTTAAACGTCATTTCCTCTCCATGGCCCTTCTCCATGTGGGGAATTGATATGATTGGCATGATTGAGCCCAGAGCTTCGAACGGACATCGTTTCATTTTGGTGGCTATTGACTACTTCACAAAATGGGTTGAAGCGACATCGTATGCGAATGTAACCAAGCAAGTTATTGTGAGGTTTATCAAGAATCAGATTATATGCCGTTATGGTGTGCCAAGTAAGATCATTACTGATAATGGATCTAACTTGAATAATAATATGGTGGAAGCTCTTTGCAAAGACTTCAAGATTGCACATCATAATTCTTCTCCCTACAGACCTAAGATGAATGAGATTGTTGAAGCTGCAAACAAGAACATCAATAAGATCATCCAGAAGATGGTTGTGACATACAGAGATTGGCATGAGATGCTCCCATTTTCTTTGCATGGGTACCGTACATCCATCTGCACTTCAACATGGGGAACCCCTTTTATCACTTGTTTATGGCATGGAAGTTATGCTCCCGGTAGAGGTTGAGATCCCATCATTACATGTGCTAATGGAAGCCAAGTTGACAGAAGCCGAATGGTGTTAGACCAGGTATGAGTAGCTGAATTTTATTGAAGAGAAGAGGTTGACTTCCATGTGTCATGGTCAGTTGTATCAACAGAGAATGAAGAAAGCATTTGATAAGAAGGTCATGCCTCGCATATTCAGAGAAGTTGGCCTTGTGCTCAAGAAGATTCTATCTTTCTAACCAGATTCTAGGGGAAAATGGACTCATAATTATGAAGGCCCATATGTTGTTAAGAGAGCCTTTTCAGGTGGTGCTTTGATTCTTACAACTATGGATGGTGAAGAGTTCACTCGTCCTGTGAATGCCGATGCAGTCAAGAAATACTTCGCCTAAAAATAAAAGAACAACCCGCTAAGTTGAAAACCCGAAAGGGTGACTTAGGGAAAAATGAGCGTCTCGATGGATTGAAAACCCGAAAGGGCGATCCAGGAAAAAGTTAGAGACATAAAATAGAAGAATTATCCCAATAAATTGAGTACCCCACTGTAGCGGTGTATTCGTCGCTATATGATCTATCGATTAAACCATAAGCTAAGAGATACATTGAAATTTCGAGTCGCCACCGCACTTTTATTTATCCAAAGGACTGGCTAAAAAGCGAACAAAAGCCTAAGAAGTTTTACACGTAGAAAACTAATAAAAAGATCAGAGATTCTGGGTAAGGGGTAAATTACGCAATGGGAAGGTGTTAGGCACCCACTACGTCCTAGGTACTCCTAGGGAGCCCTTTTCACACTTGTTGTAAAAATTGTTATTTGTTATGACATAAGTATTGTGCAAACATGATTGGGATGGTGAGAAAAGAATATACATTTTATTGGGTTATTGGGTTAATTATTTTTGTGTTCGAACGGATGAACCCGCTGCCTACGTACCTTCCATCAAAGGTAAGGATCAAAACGTCGTAGTTCGGCTAAAAGATTTCCAAAAGTTGGTGGATTCAGTTTTAAACACAAGCACTGAGGCTTTTCATTATCAATGGGAGAACACTCGACCAAAAACAACATCCACCATGCGAGGATAGCTTCGACGTACTAGAGGGGTTAGCCCTGTTTGAAGTACGGAAGTCTTACTGTCGACTCACTAAGGATAGGCAAGATTTACATCAACCACAATGATAATTGAAACCTATGGCTAATGTGAAAAGATTAACAATGGACAGAGCCAAAACAAGTGAATGAGTGAAGTTAATTGATTGTGATTATGAAAATGGAGTCAAAGTATGATTAAGATTGATTTGAAAGAAGTATTATGAAATGGAGTTTGAAAAAAAGTCAAGGACTTGGGTCCAGGTTTTTAGTTGAAAAGCATGAAGAAGTTTGCACAATATCTATGTCAAGTTTGAAAAGTAATGTGTGAAAAAGGTTTAGGACATAATGGGGAATGAATGAGGATGGAAAGTAAAAACTTCTTAGAGGGTTCACTTCTTGAAATCATATAGCAAATGATTCAAGTGTGTCCTTTGGAATAGCAATTACTAATAACAAACAAGCAAAGCAAGCAAAAGCGGATATCGGATGCCAATCAATGGTCTTATACCAATCTCCTAAAACGAAACGGGATATCAGATGCCACTCAATGGACTTACACTAATCTCCACAGAAGAAAACAAGAAATGAGATATGGAAGTCAACTGCCAATCTATCTGGACTTAGGTTAACTCCACAGTATGGTCCTAGGAAATCCAATGCCACGTTACAGGGACTTACAATGAATCCTCACATACAAGAACAAAAGCAAAAATATGATCACAGGAATGCAAATGCCAACTTACAGGGACTTATAATTGCAACCTCTCATACAAACAGATAAATCAAATTATGATCACAGGAAAACAGATGCCAACTTACAGGGACTTATAACTGCAACCTCACATACAAATCAAACCGATCAAATTATGATCACAGGATAACAGATGCCAACTTACAGGGACTTATAACTGTATCCTCCCATACAAACAGATAAAACAGAAGATATGAGTGACCAATGAGGTCTTACACTCTATCCTTCCATATCACAGGAGCAAATGCCAAAGCAATGGACTTACAATTGTCCTCAATGGGTAAACCACAATAAAAGTCACACAGACAAATGATATGATCATGCACTAATGGCAATTGATGATGATGATAAATGCATAGCATACAGGCAAACAAGTGCACATGAAGCAATCAATCAATCAATGAATATCAAACAGCACACTCTATAGCCAAACAATGGGGGCTCACACAAGAGGGTTTGACTTTGAAAGTCCACTGTAATAGGTGAAGGTCGCTCTTAACCTTGCCATTGAGAGGCTAAGGTGAAGCAGATGAATAGGAGATGAGGGGTGTGCCTCATTGCTTCAATCTCAGATCAGAGAGAGCATCAAATAATAGAAAGTGGGGGAGTTCAGAAAGATGGAACTCTTTCCCCATTATTGACTCGATTAGATCTTGGGTATTTATCTCAATGCTTCAACCATGTAATGGGAGCAAAGAGAGGACACACTGAATAGTGGGGGATAGATTGCTTATCCCTACCTTCCACCAATTGCCTTACTTGAAGGACTTTTCCTGCTTGGGACAAATATAAACACACACAAGCATCGCCTCTTAAGGAGGACTTCAGACAGTTTGCCCGGTCAAATAACAGACCGGGTCTCCAGACTACATGAAGAAGAAGTAATTATACCTCAAAGCAAATGCTAAATAGCAAAGCAAGCAAGTTCAAAGAACTTAGGCAACTAAAGTACCTGAAAAAGTCAAACTTATTAGCAAACAGTTCAACAATCAAAATCAAAGGCAAATGGATAAACAAAAGTCAACCACAGAGGGACCAATTGGGCAAGGCACAAAGACTCAAGCATATGAGTCACCTACAAAACAAAGGTTAGCACATGATAAACAATTCAACTCAAACAAATTTGAATGATCCTCAAGGCATTGGTGCTTAACCTGAAACAGATGAACTCAACATAAGCTTAGAAGACCACTAGGACTAGCCTAGGGTCAAAGGTGAAAGAAAAAAGTCAAGGCAGCAAGGAGAAGTCAACCCAAACCAAGTTTAAACATTCAAGAAGCATTCTCAATTGGATTCATAATTATATCATGCATCATTGTCATTTCATATGCAAAAGGATGCAAAGCATGGCAAGAAGGAGCACAAATAGGTCAACAGCAAGACCTCTTTCAAAAGTCAACTCAAACAATCTCAAAAATTATGAAATAAATCACACTCAATCCTAACATCTAACATAGCAAGCATGTCAAATTTCAATGCATTTGGATGAGAGGAAGGCAGTCAAGTAAAATCAAGAAGTCAAACCAAATTCAAGTAAGCATGGTGAAAGTCAACAAGCATGGGTCAACTTCAAAAAATCATATTAATTTGAAAACAGAAGAGAAATGAATGAGATTAACACCAATGCAAAGCTTGAGATGTCTAGTTATCACATATGAAATTTCAAAGTCATACAATATGATGTGAGAATTTCACAAAAGATTTGGCAAGGCATAGCACAAAAAGTCAACAAATGACCAAATATGGAAGAAAATTCTCAATCAAATGGAAAACAGCATGATTAATTCCAAGAAAATTCATACACAAACTAGACATGTGATAGATGATTCATGCAAAATTTGGGGTCAATTGGATAAGAGGAAGCATGTGAACAAAAATTGGGAAAATGCATATCATTCATATAGCACCAAATGTAACACATAACTTCAGAAAATCATAACTCTCAATCCACAAATGATAAATGCACAAACTTTATATGGAAATGAAGGTCAATGTGTCTAGTTTCACCACAAAAAATTTCAAGCTCAAAGGATATGTCATGAGAATTTCACAATTGAAATGGCACAATGTATCATTTTGGCATACATGTCAAGAAAATAGTTATCATTTAAAATCCAGCCACTGAAAAATTAATTAAAATTCACCATAAAATAGAGGACACATTCATGAGTTTAATGCAAAAAATCCCACAATTTTTGGAGTTGAAATGAATTTAAAATGAATTTGGCAAGTTGATGAACATTTGGATGAAGTATGAACAAAAGGCATGGCAAATGGGGTCAAACAAAGGTCAACGATGGCAAACTTGTAATATCGGGCTCATTAATCAAAACTGCAGCGTTTTGGGCAAGGAAATGAAATGTTCCTATTGGCTCTCAGCCAATGGAACAGTGCACGCAGCTAAAAAGCTCAAATTGCTGTCTTTTCACATAAACCCTTAGGGTTTCTAACAGCATGGCCAAGGCATCATGTTACCATGTTCAAAAGAAACAACAAACTAAAATCAAACCAAGCAGAAAAAGACCAACAGCATGGCATATTCAACATCAAGCAACATCAACCGATCGACCAAGCAAACAAATAACAGCATGTGGATTTTATGAGCAAGTTCAGAACAGCAGCAAAGTATATTCATCATCCAATGTTCAACATCATCAAACCAAGCAAAACAAACACTAACATGGCAATGGTAATGTTCATACAACAGACAGCAACAACATTCATCATCATTCATCATTTAAATCAACAGCACATGAACACAGCAATCAACCAATAATCAGGGCCATGAAACGTCATCATCATGCAATATTAACTAACAATCAAACCAACAAAATCATGAGAAAAAATTCTGGACATGGTAGGTTTCGAAACAGCAGCATGGTATTGAAATACTTCAAGCAGCATGAGCAACAACAATAGACAATCCTCATAAAACATGATTTCTGGAAAAGCCAAGGTTTCAACAACAGCAGCATTGGCATTTGTAATCAACAATGTTCATCATCACACAGACAACTTCAAACAGGCACAATCAACAGCATGGCCAAACAATGACATAACAACAACACAACATAAGCATGAAAATCTGGGCAGGGTTATGTTCATGTAACAGCAGCATACATCAAGTTCATGTTCATGATTCATCATTATCTAACAGATTTCGAGCAAAAAACACACCATGGCATGGCATATGTTCTTATGTAACATCACAACACCAACACACAAAACACGATACAAGTGGATTTCTGGACAGGACAAGGGATTAAAACAGCAGAGTATTTATTCATCAATGTACAAACATGAAGATTTCGAAATGCCCAGAACACCCAATCAAGTACACCAATAGAATCATCAAATCATGTACATCAACATTTCAGTAATGGATTTCACGAAGTCAGCTTAAACAAACCAAATCGAACCAAAACTCATTTGAGCATAAACAAAGAAGTTCAATTTTCTCACAGCATACTCAACCATTTCAAACCATTTGAAGTTCATGAGAATCAGTACAACACAAACTAGCTAAAACATGGCATGGCATATAGAATGAAGAGATCGAATCACTTACTTGTTTTGGAAGAAAATCGAGCAACAGTGGTTGTTTGAAGGTTTCAAGTTCAAACAGCTATTCTTTTGGCCTTGCAAATGATGAAGAATGAAGTATGTTAGCTCAGCACCTCTTGAAAACTTCCAACACTTGACCTGCCATGGGAGTGGTCTTGAAGAAAATAAGGCTCAAGCTGTAATACAGATGGTAAATAGGGCTTGAAAAGGGTTCCAAATGGTGATTATAGCATGGTGGAAACAAGGATGCTCGAAGGTTTTGAAGGGTTTGGCAGAAAAGTTCAATCGAGCAAAAATGCAAATGAGAGAATAATATTTTTTCTGTGATGGCTGCTGCTAAAACTAGGGTTGAAATGCAGAAAATGAAGCTTAAATATGGTCTGTTTTTGGTCTGCTAATGAAGTGGTAAGTTGGTTTATCTTAAATGATCACAAAATGCAATTTTGCTAATTATGCATAAGTGGGGAAATGGAGGTACAAAGCTGCGCAAGTTTGGGCTGGGCACAGGCTGTACAGACTGTGCAAAAATGCTGTTTTGTGGTTTGTACCTGGATTGCTAAACACTGCCTTGCTTATTGAAGTCATCTTGCACATTTTGTCCATTTTGCAATTTGGGAATAAATGAAAAGGGAGGTGCAGAGGTTGGTCGAATTGGGCCTGAGCATGCTGCAAATGACCACTACCAATGCTGTTTGTGGTCTGCACAGAAAATGCTGTATGTGTTTTGCTTATGTACTTCCATTTGCAAAATTGCCAAATTTGTGCTTTTGGTTCAAAATGGTGGTGGAATGATGGTATGGACATGATTTAAGGCTTGGAACAAATCACAAATGATATATGGAACATTTCCCAATTGGCCAAATCAAGAAAAAGTCAAAGAATCAAAAAGTCAAAGCTTGGTCAAACTTTGAATTTAAATGAAAAAGGTCCAAAAATGCCATTTTGATTGGCAAGGTTTTAGGTCATGAAATTTATATTTTTGGAAAGAGGATGAAAAATGTGGTTTGTAGGAAAAAACCCCACCAAATTTGGCCTTATGGTTTGAGAGTTATGGCTTGTTGAAGTTCAAAAATTGGTGAAAATGATTTGATCATATCTTGACAACCACACATGGGATTTGGGTGTTCTTGGACTTTTTGAAAATGGGAAGACAAGATCTTCAACTTTCATGTTGGGCAAAAATTCATTTGAAGCTTGTATCATGATGTAAGTTGAGGATCAAGAAGTTTCCATTTTTGGCAGTTGAAATTACAGGTCCACTTGCTATTTCTGGAAATTTTCTGATTGGCTTGATTTTCTTCCATGATGAGGTTTGGCATGATAGATGAGGCTTATACAAGCATGAATGAACTTCTTCAAATCAATTCTAACCATCAAATCTCTGATTAAATCAACAGTTGACCAAGTTTGACTTTTCTAGGGTTTTGGATGACTGATGCACTTCTGATGAATTCCAAACCCTAATTCCTTGAGAACTTGACTTCAAATGATGTCTCAAGTTGTATGAACCTTTGATTATTGATCATGGTGCCCAAATTCTGCAAGAATGGCCACCATCCATTGCTTTGACTGACCAATGACTGACTTTGACCTAATTGCTGATGGTTGCTTCAACTGCAAGCAACAAGGTTAGACTGACAATATTTTTGTACTTTTTGAGTGATAAACATATGAAAGCAAAGATATACAAATGCAAAGTATGCTTGATGATCAAGAAACAAACCTACAAGGCAATCTACCCACTAGGAGGGGACAAAGGCATGCAATGATCCTTGAGGTTATGATATGATATGATATGGGCCATGAGGGATCTTAGGGCCCAAAATTGGGGTCTTACACCCACCTTGGGGCAATTTATGCAAAAATTAGGGATTATGGCAAGTAATTGGATCCTGTTGATCTTTAGTTTTGAAGACTTTCTTGAGCACAATGTTTGGTTCTTATTCATCTTCAACCAAAGCCAATAGCACAATGGATATTGAAGGCGGTAGAAGGATTAGTGATCATTGTATTCAATGTAGCCCTTTTCCATGTAAATGACCATTTTTCAACTTTTATAAAGATCTATGGAGTCTTGTCATTTACAGACTACCATCCTATTAAATAAAGTTGAGCTTTTTATCCAATTGTTTCTACTCTTATTTATTCAGCTAAATGGAATTAAATTTTATTGTGATCATTTTGAAATTAAAGTTTTAAAATAAAAATCATGTTTTCTTAAATAATAAAAGCAAATACTTTTTAAAAGAGCAATAAATCTCATTTAAGGAATATCCACAGCAGTCTGAGGACAGGTAAGCCTTAAAATGCGAAGCATTGTTGGTTTTATCCCCAAGCAGTTGGTGCGATCTCTGTTTTTTTTCCCAGCAACATTTCAGCATCTCCAGTCGAGTTTTGTTGGTTTCCCTAGCTGAGTTCGTAATTGCATCCCTCGAGTTGTAGGCGCATTATCACAGCAGGTTCCATAGATTCAGTAAATTTTGTTTCCCCTCAAGTCGCCAGCAGAGTTGTCCCTAACTCCGGTTAGACCTGATTTCTGAGCATTATTTTTGATCCTCTGCAAGGTTGTCTCCCATTTGATATGGTATTGACCTAAAGTTCCCCGCAGAGTTGATGGTGTGGATTTTCGGCAAACCTTTTCCTTTTCCCCAGCCAGGTTTGGGCCTTTGAGATAGATGATTTCCGTTCATCCTTCGTAACCCTTTTCTCTCCAGCATATGCTTCCTTCCTATGAGGATTGGATGAGTATTGTATTGGTGATATAGACCAGTGACATTTGTATCCTTTGTGATTGGTTTGTCAGCATAATCATCATATATACATAAACATATACATATACATTCATAGATTTCATCATTGCATTAATAATGCACTTTGTGATTCACTATTTCTCTGATCCTCTACTCCGGTGGTATCCTTTCCCCACGCATATTTGGTGTGTCCGTCCTCTTGCAATTATAGAGTGTCAGCCCCTTAAGTAGAAAGAAGTTAACCTTTCTCATTCCCCACTGAGTTACTTCCTCGTGGATGATCATTATTTCAGTTTCCTCCCTAGTTGATCGTCTGGATGGAATCATTCCCCCTGAGTTATGTCCTCATTGGGTTGAGTCTTTGATTGACTGTTTCTCCCTAGATATTGCATAGATAGATGCTTTTGTTCCTCTGAGAGGATATTACCCAGTAACTGGTAATATTCTTCTCGATTTGCAAGTATTTCACTTCTTCCCCAATACCCGACAAAAGTAACTTTTTTCTCCCCAGCGGATTCGTTTTCACGTCTCTCAGGAAGTTTATCCTTGATATGTTCATCCTAACCAATGACAGATACTCTTTCCCTTCTAAGTCTATCGTTGATATGTTCATCTTGACCGATGAAGGATATTCTCGTTTTGGTATTCCACCCAGTAAAACGTAGTTGTAATCCCTATCTTGTTCCCCATAAGGTTAATCCTTGATATGTTCATCCTAACCGGTGACAAATTTCCTTTTCTTTGCGGTCTTTTGCCCATTAACCGATAGTTGTAAATCCCGCTTCCCCTTTCGTGGATTCTATCCTTGATATGTTCATCTTGACCGATGACGAATATTTTCTTTTCGGTATTCTATCCAGTAACTGATAGATGTAATTCCTATTTCTTCCCTCGGAGTCTATCCTTGATATGTTCATCTTAACCGATGACAAATATTCTCTTTCCGGTATTCTATCCAGTAGCCGATAAATTTAATCCCTACTTTTTCAAGCAGTTTATCCTTGACATGTCTACCCTAACCGGTAATAGATATTCTTCGTAATGTCCCCAGGTGAGTCTATCCTTAATATGTTCATCTTAATCGATGATGGATATTCTTCTCTTTGAGTCTATCCTTGATATGTTCACCTTAGGTGGTGACGGATATTCTCTTTCTTTGTGGTCTTCTACCCAGTAATCGATAGTTGTAAATCCTATTTGATTTGGTTCTTTCCTCAGCGGGTCATCCTTGATATGTTTACCCTAACTGGTAACGGATGTCCTCTCTGACAGATTATGTTATCCCTTTACCCAGTAACCGGTAGTGGATAATATACTTCTATTACTCCTGTGTTGAAGATCGTTTCTTCCCCAGTTGAGTCTGAGTGCGTATTTCCTCAGTGAGATCTCCATTTCCTGTTTGGTTCGAGTATTTTAGCTTTGATCTAATCTACCCGTTTACCCTGCAGATGTTCCTTTTATCCCCCGACTGAGTCTTTCCATTGATTTATTTTTATAAAATCCCTCGTGTCCCCCAGCAGTTTCAAAGTCGTAATCTGGCCTACGCATAACCCTTTTTATCCCCCAGAGTCTCTGTCTCCCCAGTGAGTTTTCCTTACGAAATGCATTATACTCCTACGGACTTTCGGTCTCACCGAATTATTTTCCTTTGTGGCAACATTTTCCCCACAAAGATTATTTTAACATTCATATCATATGCATCATGAGGTCCTTTAGGGACCAAAATTTGTTTATATATGTTGTTATTTAAGTCCATTCTATCGAGTCGATGCGAAGATTTTAACTTTCATCTCCTCAGCTAGAACGTCCTTAAATAGGGGCAGCTGTAAGACCCAAAATTTGACCCTAAGATCCCTCATGCTATTCTCATCATATGCATTAAGATTGGGATCACACCTTGGCATCCTCCTTACCTCTTATTCATTGGGTTTGCATTGGGAGAGATCACCAAACACAGTTTGATTGAATCATACTTTGTTTTTTATTATTTACTAACCAAAAAACCAAAAATATGTCATTGTATAGTTTAACTGCTTTTGTAGGTAGTGTCCATGCTCACCTATGCTCTATCAAGCTCATATCTAGGGTTTAAGACCCTCAATGCAAGGAGCTAAATCAAGAATGGGTTTACATTGGCTCTAGATATCATATATGGATCCCCATGATCTTCACATGTTATTTTGATCAATAAATCATCAAGAGTTTGGAGTTTGCTTACCTTGGAAACCCTAATTCATATGGGTATCTTATGTGACTTCTTCAAAAAGTTTCTTCACCAATTGATCAAATATTTCAAGGGATACTTCATAATACATTATCTTATGCATATATGATCCTCCATGAGTCTCAAAAGTCAAGATAATATCAAGGTAGTAAGTTGGTTCATGGTGGTTGACCAGAGGAAGTCAACTGGTCAAAACTGGGGTTCCCTAGACCCTATCTCCTACCTTTTTTATCATATGAAAATGACTACAAGCGCAAAGTTACTCTAAGTTACCACTACGCCAAAAACTGGAATAGACAGCGCCCACTAGAGGGCGCTTTATTACAAAAGCGCACTCTAAAGTGAAGAGAAAAAATAAGGAGCATACTACTGGAATAGACAACGCACTTTAGAGGGCGCTTTTGTAACAAAGCGCACTCTAAAGTGAAGCGAAAAAATAATGAGGAAATGGAGGGACACCAATAGAGGACGCTTTATTGAAAGCGCCCTCTAAGGGTAACCTTAGAGGGCGCTTTTAAAAAAGCGCTCTCTAAGTTTCATGTTGAGGTCAAGAGCTAGTTTTGCTTGAAAAGTCATTTTTTATGTAAAAGATTATATGTCATTTTGTCTAAACCCTAATTTGAAGGTCAACTTCCCAAGATTATAACTTGCTCATTTTGTATGAGATGGAATCTATTCAAATTGCATGATCAAATTCAAGATTCCTACTGTAACTTTTATGTTTGGAGGAAGTGAAAATTCAACTTGAAAATGCATGTTCCAAGAGGAAACATTATAGGTCATTTTGGGCCAATACCATTGAACAAGTGATTTTCCTCAACTTCTAAAATGAATAACTCCTTAATGCCAAACCCAAATGAGGTTAAATTTGTGACCAAAGTGAAGGAATTTGGAAGATCTACAACTTTGATGAAGGAACGTTTCCCATTTGAAGCTCATAGAAAAAGTTATTCAAGGTGGAAGAAGTGAACATATGGCTTGGTACTTCGATTTTTTTTGGATATGTTTGATTTTCCAAACTTCGACCTCCAAATTCATCATGATCCCAACTTCAAATACAAAAGTCTTCATCATGAACGTTGTTCCTCTTGATCTAACCTTTCCGAAAAGTCCAAAATCATCTCATTTGGGCAAAAGATGAATGACTTGCGCATGGTTTAAAGTTGAAGGACCATTTGGATAATTTCAAGTTACACTTTTCATACACGAATGTATGGCTTGACAACATGATTTCAGCATGGCTTACACTCAATTTTGGACCTAAGTCCATCACTTGATGGTCCAATCACACGCCCATGCAAGCATGCAAGATAGATTTTCAAGTTTTGCCCAAAATGGAAGTGTGCAAATATCAGTCCCATTGGCCTATAAATAGAAGCTCTCTTGCTCAGAAATAAGGACCTCATGTGCAAGCTTTGATTCAACAATCCTAAACCCTCACCATTGAAGGATAAGCTTGAAGATTTTCTTTGAAAATCGATTTTCAAATCTCCAACTGTTTTGAGATTGAAACTCCAAGAGTCCATCCCTTTCCTTGATCCATTTCTATTCCCTCAAGCATATGAAGCAAGGCCAAGGATAATTGATAGCAAGATCGTGCCAATCTGAAGCTCCATTGAAGGTGATTTTACAGATTTTTCCACTCTTCCATTCTCTCTTATTTCTCCATTATTCTTGTTGATTTTTGGTTGTCTGAAGTCCTACCAATGTAGGCAACAAGATTGAGTTGCTTAAAGGTCAAATCGAAGCAACTTAGATCATGATCCCCAAAGTTCAACTCCCTGTATCTTCCTATATTCGAGCTCTTGAGCATTTTTTCTTTAAACCCATGTCTTGCTTTTTCATTTTGATGATGGTTGAAGGTGGACCAGTTCGATGAGGTCCACCGGAGAAGAAGACCGGAGCTTTGGCTCCGACGATGTGTTGGCAAGTCTCTGAACCACATGATCCATTCAAATTGTTTTAATCTTGAGCGTTGGTTGTGATTACCACACGTGCTACATAGTTGACTGATGACCACATGGAACGCGCGCTTTGGACCATTTGATCTGCCACCTCAATTAATGAGGGAGATCAGATGGTCCACGTTTTTTTTTTATATTTTTATTTTAATTGCTTTATTTTCATTAATTCATATTAATTTTAATATTGATCCAAAATATATGGGACTTTCACCAAAAAATTTCAAATATTTTTTTCTTTCATTCTATAAATTAAAATTATTTTTTGATCAATATTAATATTTTTCATGATTTAATTGTATTTGTGTATATTTTTAATTGTTTAAAAATACTTTTGACTTTCCAAAAATAATGAAATTTTTTCTCCAAGGTCCTTTGACCTTGTTTGACCTATGGTAAATCTCTTGGTCATTTATTTGGTGTTTTGAAGAGATTTTAGGTTTTTGATCAAACATAATTTAATTTAATTCATTTTTAATTGATTTTTAATTGTTTAATTGTGAATAAATTGTGTTGAGCTATTTTTATTGACTTGTGGAGTTTGACTATGATGTTTGGGCCTTGGTCAAGGTTGATTTGACTTTGTTGGATTAAAATTATTGGATTTAGGGGATTGATGAAATGTACATTTCATCTCCCAAAATGAATGAATGATTTTAATTTGATGAAATTCTTCCCATGCCCAATTTGTAGTTATCTCATTTCCCCTCCCTCTTCATCTCAAATACCATTCTATCCCATCCATTCTATTGATCAATGATATCTCTATATCCTAAGGCTAGTTGGTTCATAAGCCAACACAAGTATGAATGAGATTAAGTCGATCCTTTTGCCATTTTCTTTTTAAGTGTGGTATGTCTTAGGAGTATGGTTCATTATACCATATCTCTAACATGCATTAACACTAAAATTTCTATTGCCCGACATCAGATAGTTGTGACTTCTATATAAGTCCAATTACGATTGCTTAACATAGCGCTAAATTTTGACCCAAAAGCATAACATTCTAGTAAGTGAGATTGTAAGCCTCCCCCCTTTCATGGTATTATGTGGAAACTTGGCCATTTTTCCTTCCTTTGGAAGATGTCTTGGTTCAAGGATCCATACTTGTGAATAGAGAGCTGAGTGTTCTCCAAAGAATGACTTAAACAATTGAAAAGCAAAATAATACTAACATCTAATCAACTAACATTTGACTAACTTTTAATTTCAAGTCATTTGCCTTATGAACTTTAAATTCAAGCCCTTTTATCATTTGCCATTATTCATATCATTTAACTTGTTTATTTTAATGCCATTTTTACTTTCGTCACTTGAGCCATGTATTGTGAATATATTGTGATAGTATATACTTTTTTTGTGTATTTTGTTTGTGTTTGTGGTATTAGAACCTTAAAGTACATAATAAACAACAAAAAACCCTAAAAATGTTTGTGTGGACTGTTGGATTTGATCTGAGACTTGGACTTAGAATTAGGCAACACTCCCTATGCAAAAGGACTTGGCCAATGCCAACTTTTCTGAAACCAAGTTATTATGAAGTTATCTTTCATCTGATGCAAGTATTGAGTTCCCTTTTAAGTTCATCTGCTACATGTTCTTGATGCAAATGTTACTTTGAACCTGTGACTAATGCCTATTTCTGAGCCATTCAAGGAGTATGTCATCTGATGCATGGGAGATTATGAAGAAGACTATGAAGTTGCTGGTTTGGATGTGGCTATCTTTATTTGATGCCTTGCTCTTCATCTTGTTACTTGTGTATTGATATTGCTTGATTCTAAAGTCCAAAGGAAACGTGGGTTTCTATATGACATTCTTGTCTATTGGATTACATCCCATTGGTAAGATCTTTTCAACTCTTAACTTTTAAATTTTTGCTTAGGATTAGTCTCTTCATCTCCTCCCACTTCTTAAATTTTAAATCTTTCCCCTCTTTAAAAATCTTCTTTGCTTGTGATTTTTAAACTTAGACTTTATTTCAAATTAGAAACTTTGGCCTTATGCCATTGCATTTTTTTTAGACTTCTTTTTCTTAATTAAACTTGTAAATGAACTTAACCATACTTGACTTCAAATTTCAAAAGACAAAAAGAACTAACACTCACTCAAACTCTTTTAGGCCTTTTGTACCTCTCTTAAACTTAAACTTTTGTTAAAAGCAATCCACTCATTTTGAAATTGTTACCACGAACTACGAGGTTTTGATCCCTCATTTTATGTTGGTACGTAGGCACAAGTCCGAAGGTCTTGTCAAACACGAAAATAAAATTAATGAATTCTTTTCTCATCCCCCCACTCTATTTATTGCAAACATCATTTTATACCAAAACACATACACACATAAAAAAGGGCTCCCTAGGAGTACCTATGACACTTTGGGTGCTAACACCTTCCCTCCGTGTAACCAACCCCCTTACCTGTAATCTCTAGTAGTTTATTAGTTTTGATTTGAAAAACTTCTTATCTTTGGGTTTTTTTTGTACTTTCCCCTTTTCCTTTGGAAACAATAAAAGCGCAGTGGAGACTTTGGTTTAATTGACGTTAAGTTCATCCATAACTTAATGGTCATGAATTTACCGCTACACAAAGCACCGCCTGAAAAGGCTCTCTTAACAACATATGGGCCTTCATAATTAGGAGTCCATTTGCCCCTAGCATCTGGTTTGAAAGATAAAAATCTTCTTGAGCACAAGGTCACCTTATCTGAACACACGAGGTCTGACCTTCTTTTCAAATCCTTTCTTCATTCTTTGCAGATATAACTGGCCATAACAGATGGTAGTCAACCTCTTCTCTTCAATCAAATTCAGCTGGTCATACCTGGTCTGACACCATTTAGCTTCTGTCAACTTGGCTTCCATCAGCACACGCAATGATGGAATCTCAACCTCTATTGGGAGCACAACTTCCATGCCATAAACAAGTGCGAAAGGGGTTGCCCCTGTTGAAGTGCGGATGGATGTACGATACCCGTGCAAAGCAAATGGGAGCATCTCATGCCAATCCTTGTACTTCACAACCATCTTCTGGATGATCTTCTTGATGTTCTTGTTTCCAACTTCAACAACCTCATTCATCTTAGGTCTGTAGGGAGAAGAATTATGGTGTGCAATCTTGAAGTCTTTACAAAGAGCTTCCACCATGTTATTGTTCATGTTTGATCCATTATCAATAATTATCTTACTTGGCACACCATATCGACATATCATTTGAATCTTGATAAATCTCACAACAACTTGCTTGGTTATATTCGCATACGACACCGCTTCAACCCACTTTGTGAAGTAGTCAATAGCTACCAGAATGAAACGATGTTCGTTCGAAGCTTTGGGCTCAATCATGCCAATCATATCAATTCCCCACATGGAGAAGGGCCATGGAGAGGAAATGACATTCAACAATGTCGGAGGAACATGAATCTTATCTGCATAGATTTGGCACTTATGGCATTTCTTCACAAACTTGGAATAGTCATATTCCATTGTCAGCCAATAGTAACATGCTCTCAACATCTTCTTAGCCATAACATGTCCATTGGAATGAGTACCAAAGGAACCTTCGCGTACCTCAGTCATCAATAAGTCTGCTTCGTGTCTATCCACGCATCTGAGCAGAACCATATCGAAGTTTCTCTTGTAAAGTACATCACCATTTAGGTAGAAGTTGCCAGCTAATCTCCTCAAAGTCTTCTTATCTTTAAAAGATGCCCAAGGTGGGTAAATATGACCTTGGAGGAAGCTCTTGATATCAAAGTACCATGACTTCTCATCTTTGATCTCTTCAATAGCAAACACATGAGCTGACCTATCAAGACGCATCACACTCAAATTACGAACTTCATTCGAGAACTTCACTACAATCATTGAAGCCAACATTGTAAGAGCATCTGCCATCCGGTTTTCATCTCGAGGGATATGATGAAATTCAACCTTTGTAAAGAAAGTTGAAAGCCTCCTCGCGTAGTCTCTGTATGGTATTAAACTGGGTTGATTCGTCTCCCATTCACCTTTGATCTGATTCATAACCAAATCTGAATCTCCATAGACATCAAGATACTTGATTCTGAGATCAATGGCCTCTTCAAGCCCCATAATGCAAGCTTCATACTCATCCATATTATTTGTACACTTGAAAGTCAATCTAGTTATAAACGGAAAATGAGTTCCTTGATGAGTAATAATCACTGCCCTAATGTCATTACCATACTAATTAACAGCTCCATCAAATACCATGCCCCAATGGGAACCTGGTTTTGGCCCTTCTTCAAGCAATGGTTCATCATAATCTTTCATTTTCAAGTACAAGATCTCTTCATCAGGAAAATCATACTGTACTGACTGATAATCTTCAATTGGTTGGTGAACCAAGTGGTCAGCCAAGACACTACCTTTAATTGCTTTCTGAGATCGGTATTCAATATCATACTCTGATAACAACATATGCCAACGGCCAATCCTCTCGGTTAAAGAAAGCTTCTCAAAAATATACTTGATTGGATCCATTTTGGATATCAACCAAGTAGTATGATTCAACATATACTGACGTAGATGCCTAGCACCCTAAGCCAATGCGCAACAAGTCTTTTCCAGCATAGAATACCGAGTCTCACATTCAGTGAACTTCTTACTGAGGTAGTAAATAACATATCCCTTCTTTCCAGTTTCATCTTGCTGACAAAGAACACGACCCATACTCTCTTTGAGCACAGCCATATAGATGATCAACGGTCTTCCTTCACCAAGCGGAGACAAAATCGGAGGCTCCAACAGATATTCCTTGATACTGTCAAAAACTTTCTGGAAATCTTCGGTCCAATCACAAGACTGATCTTTCCGAAGAAGCTTGAATATAGGCGCACATGTGGCAGTCATATGCGATATAAATCTTGAAATATAATTCAAACGACCTAGAAAACCTCTGACTTGCTTCTCAGTTTTGGGCGCATGCATCTCTTGTATTGCTTTGACCTTGGTAGGATCAACTTCAATACCCTTCTCAGTGATGATAAAGCCCAACAACTTACCAGAACGAACACCAAATGTACACTTATTAGGATTCAAGCGGAGTTTATACTTCCTCAAATGCTGGAATAACTTCAACAAACACTCAACATGTTATTCTTCATCACTTGATTTAGCAATCATATCATCAACATATACTTCGATTTCTTTATGCATCATGTCATGAAAAAGAGTGGTCATAGCCCTCTGGTAAGTTGCACCAACATTCTTTAGACCGAAAGGCATCACTCTATAACATAATGTTCCTCAGGGTGTAATGAATGTGGTCTTCTCCATATCTTTGGGTGCCATCTTGATTTGATTATAATCGGAAAATCCGTCCATAAATGAAAAGACTTTGAATTTAGCTGTATTGTCTACCAACATATCAATGTGTAGTAGAGGAAAATCATCTTTCGGACTAGCTTTGTTCAAATTTCTATAATCAACACACATGTGGACTTTTCCATCCTTCTTTGGAACATGCACAATATTGGCTACCCACCGTGGATACTCAGCGTTAACAAGGAAACCGACATCAATATGCTTCTGCACTTCTTCTTTGATCTTTACTGCCATATTGGGATAAGTCCTCCTCAACTCCTGCTTGACTGGCGGGCATTCTGGCTTCAATGGCAAACTATGCTCCACAATCTCAGAATCCAAACCAGGAATGTGTTGATAGGACCGGGAAAAAACATCTGAATACTCTTGAAGAAGATCAATAAACCCATTCTTAACCTCTGGACACAATTGAGACCCAATCTTGACTTCCTTCACATCATCTTCGGAACCCAAGTTGACTAACTCAATCTACTATTCAAATGGTTGAATGACTTTTTCCTCGTGCTCAAGTAGACGAGATAGTTCATCAGATACTTCTTCATCACTTTCTTCCTCAACCTCAAACACAGGGAATTCAAAGTTTGGAGAAGGAGTAGGATCATTGTATTCAATGGATTTAGAAACCAACCTGCATAATGATTTGATATTTTGATTTTAAAGAATTGAATTGTGACCAAATATTATGCAGATGGACAATTATTATTTATTTATTTACGTTTTTTTTGTGATTACCATTTTCAGAAAAGTGAAAAGTAAAAAAAAAATAAAAACATCATAAATGTGGATGAATAGAATTGCATTTTATTAATGATTAATTTGAAATATGCCCAACAATGTTCACTTCTCCCTTAGGCATATGAGAAGGATTTTCTAAAAATGATAAAAAACAAACTACTTAGAGCGATGGACAATAATGGGAACATCAACAGCGATCCAATTGTTGCAAGCCTTTCCATGCGTCACAAAATTGGCGCAGTCCTCATCTTCATCACCCTCGATTACAACAGTTGAGTGTTGTTCATTACCATGGATGAACCCTCCGCTACGGAAACTAGGTTGCACATCTTTAACTCTAGCGTGAGATGACCCTTGCTGAAATCCCAATCCAGCTCTACTCTTGTTCTCGACGACCTCTACCAAACGGCCCCGCTGATCTGTGCTGCCACCTTCAATAATTTTTTGCGCATCTTTGAAATAGGACATGGGTTTCCTTGCTTTCTTCACTTCTGTAATAGATAGAGCTTGGAATGGAGTTCCAACCTCCTCTTCAGCTTTGACATATAAGAAAGATGACATATGGCTTACGAACAACACTTTCTCTCCACCCACAATGACAAGCTTTCCATTCTTCACAAATTTCAGTTTCTGGTGCAGAGTGGACGTTACAACTGCAACTTCATGCATCCATGGCCTTCCCAACAAGCAACTATAGGCCGAGTGGTTATCCATTACTTGAAAAGTAATTTGGAAGTCACTCAGACCTATCTTCACTGGAAGGTCCACTTCTCCTATGATGGTCTTGTGAGATCCATCAAAAGCTTTAACAATCATGCCGCTATACCTCATTGGGGCCCCTTGATAAGATAGTCTTGATGAAGTTGATTTGGGGAGTACATTCAAAGAAGAACTGGTATCAACCAACATATTTGATAGCGTATCCTCCTTGCAGTTCATTGATATATGCAGTGTTAGATTATGATTTCTACCCTCCTCAGGAAGTTCTTCATCACAGAAACTCAAGTTGTTGCAGGAAGTAATGTTAGCCACAATGTGGTCAAATTGATCCACAGTCAAATCATGCTCGACGTAGGCTTGCTCCAACACCTTTTGTAATGCTTCTCTACGTGCTTCAGAATTCATGAGCAGAAACAACACTAAAATCTTCGACGGAGTCTGGAGCAGCTGCTCCACCATATTAAATTCACTCTTCTTTATTAACCTTAGTACCTCATCATCATCGTTAGGCTTCAATTTTCTGGACTCGCCATAATGACACATCAGAACACTAACCAGATTCACTACAGGTTCATCAACCTTCTTAGCAATTGAAACATCTTCTACATCCTTCGGGAAAACGAGACCAAAAACACGACCACTACAGGTCACTTTTGTAACATCAGCAATGTTCAAACAGAATTGGTCGTAGGCAACGGAACTTCTTGGCCATCCTCCACCATAATAGCATTATACTGATACGAGATAACTCTATCGGATGCATACGGGATGGGGCCCGCTAACCGTATAACTAACGATGATATCGATCTGTTGATGCTATTACTACTGCTGCTATCAAACTAAATCATTACCCGCTCCAGGGTCTTAAACACTGGCACTATCACATTCACATCATTTATATCCCTTGACTATTGAATCTGGATTACATTCTCATCCATCAACCTCTGGATATCTCTCTTGACAATTGAACACCCACGGGGGTTTACACTGCAAATTGCACAACCGTCATGGTCGTGATCACAATCACTGATGGTACACAGGGTCTTATGCATTTCTACCAAGAACCGATGAATACGTTGCACATCAAACACTCGGAAACTTCCTGGACATCCATCTACCATATTAACAAAGGAATTACCATGAGAGGGAAAAGGATTGGCTTTTACATTTGGTGCACGGTCCTCAAAGGACACCATCCCACTCTTTACAAGCTTTTGTACCCCATACTTCAACGAGTAGCAATTTTTAATATCATGATGAAAAGGTCAAACAAGACTAAACCCAATAAGGATATAACTCGAGGGGAATGGTTCCATCTAGATAATGAATTGGGAGGGAAACAGAAATAATAATCATCCACGAGGAAATAAATCAGTGGGGAAGGGGTCGACACTCTACATTGAAGGAGAATAGACACGTCACATATGCATAGGGAAATGATATCACCAAAGCAAGGGATCATAAAAATCAAGTCAATGCGTAAAATGCACAATGAAATATCTGATGCTATGCTTATGCATGTATATGCATGAGTATGTATATGATTATGCTGACAAACGAGCACAAAGGATACAAAAATGAAGATCCAATCATCACAACTATATACTCGACTAATCTCAACAAGATGGGAACACCAACTGGAGAACCTGATGGGGATGAAAATAAATCCTCGAGGATATAAATCTTATCTCAAATATTCAATTCCCTGGGGATAGTACGCAACCATGTACTCAAGGAAGGTTGAGGATATCACAATCCAAATTCAATGCTCAACGCTGACTGGGGAAATACATGGAGAACATGGATCCGACCAAAAACTGCTGAAGACTCAGTGCTCAGAGAAAATGAAGAATACATATATCAGTAGCAGTCATGGGGATTAAAAAAAATCCAACTTCAATAATTGACTCTCAGGAGAGGAGGAATAATTTCTAGGAGATAAGAAATGATTGACAAAGATCTTGCTTAAAGCTCAAACACTCTAGGAGAGGAGAAAATACAGCTTGAGAATTCGCATGAGACGAAAGCACTGTTGAAGATATCAACCAACATGCTAAGGATAAGAGAGATCTGTTGAGGATCCACATCTCAAGTTGAGGGATATATATATCCATGCATATGAGAAAAACCATATCAGAATTTCTCTTATAAAACACATCACCATTCAGGTAGAAGTTGCCAGCCTGTCTTTTGAAAGTCTTCTTGTCTTTCAAAGATGCCCCAAGCGGGTATTCCTGACTTTGGAGGAAATACTTAATATCAAATCGAGTTGATTCGTCTCCCACTCACCTTTAATATGGCTAACAACCAAAGTTGAATCTCCATATACGTCGAGATATTTGATTCTAAGATCAATGGCTTCTTCGCTCCCCGTAATGCAGGCTTCATACTCAGTCACATTATTCGTACATTTGAAGGTTAATCTAGCTATAAATGAAAAATGAGTGCCCTGAGGAGTAATAATCATTGCACCAATGCCATTACCATATGAATTAACAACTCCATCAAATACCATGCCCCAACGGGAACCATGTTATGTACCTTCTTCAAGAAATGGTTCATCACAGTCTTTCATCTTCAAATACAATATATCTTCATCAGGGAAATCAAACTATATTGACTGATAATCATCAATAGGTTGGTGAGCCAAATGGTCAGCCAAGACACTACCTTTAATCGCTTTTTGAGCTCGGTATTTAATATCATACTCAGATAATAACATCTTCCAATGGGAAATCCTCCCAGTTAAAGCAGGCTTTTTAAATATGTCTTTTTATTGGATCCATCCTGGATATCAACCACATAGTATGATTCAACATATACTGGCGCAAACGCTTAGCACCCCAAGCTAAAGCACAACATGTCATCTCAAGCATAGAATACTGAGACTCATAATCGGTGAACTTCTTACTGAGGTAGTAAATAGCAGATTCTTTCTCACCATATTCATCTTGCTGACCAAGAACACATCCCACACTCTCTTCAAGCACAGTCTAATACATGATCAATGGTCTTCCTTCAATAGGTGGAGACATAATCAGAGGCTCAAGCAGATATTATTTAATACTGTCAAAAGCTTTCTGGAAATCCTCGGTCCAATCACAAGAATGATCTTCCCGAAGGAGCTTGAATATAGGCGCACATGTGGCAATCATATGCGATATAAATCTTGAAATATAGTTCAAACAAACGAGAAAACCTCTTACTTGTTTCTCAGTTTTGGGCAGGCATTTCTTATATTGTTTTGACCTTGGCAGGATCAACTTCAATACATTTCTCACTGATAATAAAGCCCAATAACTTGCCAGAGAGGACACCAAATGTACACTTATTGGGATTCAAGCGGAGTTTGTACTTCCTCAAACGCTGGAATAACTTCAATAAGTGTTAAACATGCTCATATTCAAACCTTGATTTGGAAATCATATCATCAATATAGACCTCAATGTATTTATGCATCATATCATGGAAAAGATTGGTCATGGATCTTTGGTATGTTGCACCAGCATTCTTCAAAACCGAAAGGCATCACTCGGTAACAAAATGTTCCCCAAGGCGTAATGGATGTGGTTTTCTCCATATCTTCGGCCATTTTCATCTGTTTATAACCGGAAAATTCATCCATCATAGAGAAGACATTGAACTTAGTTGTATTATCTACCAACATATCAATGTGTGGCAGGGGAAAATCATCTTTTGGACTAGATTTGTTCAAGTCTCTATAGTCGACGCACATGCGGACTTTTCCATCCTTCTTCAGAACATGCATAATTTTGGCCACCCACTGAGGATATTCAGAGGTAACAAGGAAACCAAAATCAATCTTCTTTTGGACTTCTTCCTTGATCTTCATTGCCATGTCAGGATGAGTTCTTCTTAACTTTTGCTTGACTAGCAGACATTCTGGCTTCAACAGTAATCTATGCTCCACAATATCGATATCAACACCTGACATGTCTTGATAAGACCAAGCAAACACATCAGAGTACTCTCAGAGAAGCTCAATCAACTCCTTCTTAACCTCTGGATGAAGCTGTGACCCAATCTTGACCTCCTTGATATCATCTTCGGAACCCAAGTTGACCAACTCTATTTGTTCTTCAAACGGATAAATGATTCTTTCCTTGTGCTCAAGAAAACAGGATAACTCATCAGAAACGTCTCCATCATCATTCTCTTCCTCAGCTTCGAACAAAGGGATATCGAAGTTCGGAGAGGGAGTAGGGTCATTATTTTCAATGGGTTTGAGAAACAGTCTGCATAATGATTTGATATTTTCATTTTAGAAATATGAAGTGCAAAAAAATATTATGCAAATATGGGAAAAATTATTATCTATTCATGTTATTTTGTGATTACCATTTTCAGAAAAAAGCAAAAAGTAAAAACAACATAAATATGGATGAATAAAATCGCATTTTATTGATGATAATTGAAAATGCTTGATAATGTTTTCACTTCTCCCTTAGGCATAGGAGAAGTATTTTTATTTAAATAATAAGGTTCATTACTTTGAACGATGAATTATAACAGGAATATCAACAACAACCCAATTGTTGCAAATCTATCCATACGTTACAAAGTTGGCACCGTCTTCTTCTTCGTCTTCATCTTCATGAAGTACCGCAGCTGAGTATTGTTCTTCCTTATGGATGAACCCTCCGCTATGAAAATATGTTGCATAGCCGTGACTTCCTTCTTGAACGACCCTTGCTCGAATCCCAAATCGACAATATTCTTGTTCTCAACCACTTCCGCGGCACGACCCTAATGGTCTGTGTCACCATCCTAAAAAATCTCTTGCGCAACTTTCAAAGAAGAGATGGATGCCTCAGTCTTCTGGATCACATTAGCCATAGAAAAAGCTTGGAATAGAGTTCCAATAGCTTCCTCGGCTTCAACATTCATGAAATATGATAAGTGGCTCACCAAAAATGCCTTCTCACCTCCAACAATAAAAGCCTCTCATTCTTGACAAATTTGAGCTTTTGGTGTAGAATTGACGTGACAACACCTGCTTCATGAATCCATGACCTACCCAATAAGAAGCTATAGGCCGAGTGGATATCCATTACCTGGAAAGTAATTTGGAAGTCGCTCGGACCAATCTTAATTGGGAGGTCAACTTCTCCAATGACGATTTTGTGAGAACCGTCAAATCCCTTTAGAATCACGCCATTATATCTCATGGGTGCTCCTTGATAAGATCGCCTAGCCAAGGTGGACTTAGGTAGAATGTTCAAAGATGAACCAGTGTCTACTAAGATATTGGACAAGGCATCCTCCTTAGAGTTCATAGATATGTGGAGAGCCATATTATGATTCCTACCTTCTTCTAGAAGCTCCTCATCACAAAACTCAGATCATTGCATGCAGTAATGTTAGCAAGAATGTGATCAAATTGATCAACCGTAACATCATGTTCAACGCAAGCTTGCTTAAGTACTTTTTGCAAAGCCTCACGGTGTGCTTTAGAGTTCATCAATAGAGATAAGACAAAAATCTTGGAGGGCGTCTAGAGTAGCTGCTTCACGATGTTAAACTCACTCTTCTTTATCAGACAGAGTACTTAATCATTATCATCCTTAATCTTCAAACCACTGTACTTACCAGACTGACAGATTGGACTATTAACTGGATCAGAAAAAGGAAAAACCACCTTGGCCTTCTTTCCAACTACGACGTTCTCAATAGCCTTCAAGAATACCGGACTGAACACTCGACCGCTTCGGGTCACCTTTACAACATCAACAATGCTTACTACTGAAGTAGCTGAGGAAAGAGGAACCTTTTCCCCATCTTTAATCATAGTAGCATCATACTTGTAAGGCACAACCTTATCAGATGTGTACGGGACTAGGTCCGCCAACCGTATCACTAACGGTGATACCGATCTATTGCTTCTCATCCTGAATCACCACTTGTTTAGGAGTTTTGAAAAATTGGAACAATCATATTTATGCCATCATTCAGATTTCTAGCTTGATGGATGCGAATCATACCTTCATCCATTAACCTTTGAATATGCCTCTTCACAATCACGCACCCATGTGGATTGACACTACAAATGATACAACCGTCATGATCATGCTCGCATTCACTAGTTTGACAGAAAGTCTTGTGAAGCTCTACCAAGGATCTTAGGATATGTCGGACATCATAATTTTGAACTCACCGGGACAACCGTCCACCATATTTACAGAAGAGTTACCATGAGCGGGTAACAAATTGGCTTTAACATTCGGTGCACGGTCCTTAAAGGACACCATCCAACTTCTTACCAATCGTTGGACCTCGTATTTCAACGAATAACAATTCTCAATATCATGGCCTGATGCCCCTTGATTATAGGCACAATGTTGATCAGGCTTATACCACCACGACAGAGGTTCAGGCATATGCAAAGGACTTCTTGGCTGAACCAGATTTTTGACAATAAGAGACAGATATAATTTGGCATAGGACAATATAATAAGGACAAATATGGCCTTCTTCCTCTCATAGTTGTTATGCTGATTATTGTTGTGACTTTTGTTATGATGATTGTTGTTATGAGTATGTTGTTGTTGAGGTTGGACTGTTGCTGATTGAACAGTAGAATTATTGGAAAACATGGGAATAACAGAAGACACTTGATGATGTTATTGATGATATCTGGAACTCTTCTTCACATAAGGCTTCCTTTGCCTCTCCACAATCACTGGATTAGTTTCTCCATCCTTCTTTTTCGAGAAACCACTCCCATACTTCTTACTGGCTAACGCTTCTTCTCTAAACAATTTGCCCCCACTGACACCTTCCTCTAGACGCATCCCCATGTTCACCATCTTGATGAAATCACTGGGAGTGCTAGCAATCATATGCTCATAGTAAAATGAACTCAAAGTCTTGAGAAAGATCTTTGTCATTTCTTTTCTTCCAACGGAGGACTGATCTGAGCAGCTAGCTCTCTCCATCTTTGCATATAGTTTTTTAAATGTCTCTTTGTCTCTCTGAGACATAGACCAAAGTTGGTCACGCTCAGGCTCCATATCCACATTATACTTATATTTCTTGACAAAGACCTCTCCTAAGTCATTGAAAGTACGAATGCTACCATTGTCCAGACCCATGTACCAACGAAGAGCGGCACCACTCAAGCAATCTTGTAAATAATGAACGAGCAACTGATCGTTGTCTGTTTGGGTTGACATCTTGCGGGTATACATCACAAGATGACTTATAGGGAAAGTGTTCCCCTTGTATTTATTAAAGTCAGGGACCTTGAACTTAACAGGGATCTTCACATTGGGCACCAAGCAGAGTTCAAAAGCGCTCTTCCCAAACAAATCTTTTCCCCTTAGGGTCTTAATTTTCTTATTCAGTTCTTGAAACTAATCCTTCATTTCATCCATCTTTTCTCACATATCTGGGCCTTCATACGACTCATAATGGTAGATATTCTCTTCAACACGAGGCATGACATGCATAACAGGAGAAGGAGTATACATGATCGGGCGAGATGTCGGCATATGACCAATGGTAGTAGCATAACCCTCAGGAACATAGCTTTGAGGAATTCCCCAAGGAAATCCAGAAGGCATAGAGTGCGCAGGCTGGTTGAGTAGAGCGACAAACACAGGTGTTGAGGTAATCTCAGAGATAACTGTCCGTTGTTGCGGAGTTGCAGGAGCTTGAGCCGCCTGACTCTGAGTTGTGATGAGAGACTCTACAAGAGTAGTAAGTCTAATAACCTCCTCTTTGAGTTCAAGGTTTTCTTGCTACAATTTATCCATCTTGCATTGATGATTAGCACGAGTGTTATACTGATGTGTTAGCTTGATTGATACAAAGATGAAGATCATAAGACACTTGGCGGAAGGGCTAGAATGCAAGAAACCGGCGATGCAAATGATGCATGAATGAAATGTTTTTTTTATTTTATTATTTTCATGGAACATATAAAGTATTATTTGCAAATATTTCAACACTAATAAATCAATAATAATGATTTGAATTGACCATAAAATCTCATTTTTATTCATAATATTTGGAAGGATTATACTGAGTACAATTTCAGAAACCAAAATACAAATACAAGAGAGAAGGAAAATAACATCCTAAGGATCCCTAACAATTGCATGAGATGAACTGGCTATGGGCATGTACTTCCTTCGAATGCGTCTAATCTCTGACTCGTAGGCGGTCTTCATATGATCTTTCTCGGTGACGAGTTGATCGATGATCTTCTTCCAAGCACTGGAAAACTGAGGGATACTAGAGGAAAATAAATCCTCTAGCCCTCTCTCTCTCTCTTAACTGCACAATCTTCGAGGATCTCAATGAGTGCATCCTTATCTTTTATCTGAAGTTGTAACTCCACTTGCTTTCGGTTCAAAGCATGGAACTATTCTTCCCAAAGGTCTTTCTCTTGCTTCATCTTAGCTAGTGCATCTTCTAATTCTTCTACATCTTGGTTAGGGAGATTTGATGGCTCAACCATAATCATAGACATAGGTTTTTCACAGGCATACATCATCTTAATCGCTAAGGCTCTCTTTTTCACCCAACTAGTGTAAGGTTCTAAAGCTACGCAATTACACGGTCCAAGCTCAACTCTTCCCTTCCTATGGACACTATGCCAAGCATGCACCATCCTACCCTTCAAGTTTTGGGGATTTTTACCCTCTTGATAGAACATACCTTCTAACTGAATGTTATTAGGTGTATCCTTCAAGGGAAACCGAAGTTGATGACGAGCCAAAATAAGGTTGTTGTTAATTCCTCCTTGTGTACCAATGAGAGCCACATTAGAGAATTCACCACAACTATCAATAATATTCAAGCCATCATATACAAAATTATACCAAGTAATATCATCATTAGTGAGAGACATAAGTCTCTGGGACCACCATAGACATTGCTTGTTCTCTAAGAATACTGGTGTTTGAGGCACGTGCAAAATAAACCACTTATACAGAAGAGGGATGCAACACACGATGGTTCCACTTCCCTTAGAATTCCTTAGATGTAGGGAGAAGTACATGTCATCCAACAGAGTTAGAACATGATTCCCAATCAAGAAGATTCTAATGGAATTAACATCAACAAAATTGTCAATGTTAGGGAACAATGCTAGACCATAGATAAGCAATACGAAGATAGCCTCAAAGGTGTCCATACTACCAGCTTGAGAAAAAGAGGTAGCTCTCCAAATCAGAAACTCAGAAGTCAGACCTTGGATACCTCCTTTCTTTGTCATATTTGCATCAATCTCAGACTTCTTCAATTGAAGAGTATTAACTATGACTTGAGATTTCAGAATCTCCTCTGATCCACTAAAACGCACCTTGTCAAATACGGGTATACCCAATAAATAGGCATACTCCTCCAACATAGGCATAAGCTAATAATCAGGAAAGGTGAAGCACCGGTAGAGAGGATCATAGAACTGAACCAACACGCTCAAGATTCCTTCATCAACCTCGATAGACAACACAAACAAAAGTTTTCCATGACATTTTTTGAAATCAAAGGGATCAACTACAAAGGATGCTAGCTTCCTTAACTCTTTCAAATCTGGACATCTGAAATTGTATTTCTTAGTGTTCCTTCTCCCGTGATCCATGGTCTGAAAATATTTGCAAACACATCCTTAGTTCCTTGAAATTTATTTTTATGATGAATGCTACAATGTGCATGTATGCATGAATGCAACAATCACACACAAGGGATCACACACCAGGAAGACACAAACAAAGGTCTAGGGATGGATCAAGTCATCGTCAATATCAATCATCCATTTTGGTGGATTAGGTTTTTTCACCCTATCAACACCATAAATCCATTGATATTGATGGTAACTGATAGGATCAACCAAGAATCAATGGTTTTGTTGCGAGTCACGAGCATGGGTCCAGGTTAAGAACCATCCCAAAGGAGTGTACTAGGGATAAAAACCTGTAGAGCATGTTCTAAAAAGTTCCCAGAGTCGTGATCCCATCTATCGTATACTATAGGTTTGGATGACTGGCTCATCAACCCATAGTATTCTCAATAGAAACTCGTATGGGTGTAGTATCACGTAACAACTGTTATCAAGTCTACACTTGAACAGTATTCTCACTACGTCCTAAATAGGCCAAGTAGGGTTAAATGTTCTATGGTTCTCAGTTTCTCGGACTCCTAAGTCGGAGAAAGTAGTGCCTATCCACGACTTACTCGTGTGGCACTAGTAACTCCAAGGGGGTCTCCACTGAGTGGATGGATTCTCAAGCCAACTTGCTAAGGACTACTCCACACAAGTCGGACATGACTATACCATCCTCCTATCTTTAGATTGCACTCAAGTTTGGGTTTAGAACTAATCTCACCACACAGAGATCACCTAGTACAACAGACATAAAATATCATACATACAATACATACAAAAATATAAACATCAATACTTAACAAATATAATACACACAAAAAGTAGGCTAAACCCACTGAGGACTACTCCCAAGCAGAGTCACAACTTTTTTTTGTAGCGGTAAATTCATGATTACTGAGCTATTGGTTAACTCAACGTCAATAAAACCAGAGTCATCACCACGCTTTTATTGTTTCAAAGGAAAAGGGAGAAAGTACGAATAAAAACCAAATATAATAATTTTTCAAATCAAAACTAATAAAATGTCAGAGGTTAAAGGTAAGGGGGTTGGTTACACATAAGGTAGGTATTAGAACCCAAAGTGTCCTGGGTACTCCTAGGGAGCCCTTTTTATGTGTACTTGTTTTGGTTGAAAAGATCTTTGTTTCTTTTTAAAAATAAATTGGGGGAGGGGGGATGAGAAAAGAATTCATTATTTATATTTTTTGTTTGATAAGACTTTTGATCTTATGCCTACATACCAACATAAATGAGGGATCAAAACCTCGTAGTTCGTGGTAAAAATTTCAAAGATGGGTGGATTGATTTTAACAAAAGCTTAAAGATCTTTTGTTATCAATGGGAGAATACTCAACCAAACATCCACCGATAATGAGAGCTTTACAACATTTATGAGGGAGGGCTCTAACTCGGATTACTAAACAAGTATGCCTATAACTCCTAGTAAATGGAAAGTCTTACACTCAACATATCATGGAATGGGAGAATTACATCTAAACCAAGTATAAATCAAATCTAAATGCTTTTTTTTTGAAAAGCTTAAATGGAAAAAGGCACCAAGTGGCAAAAATGATTGGATGAGGTTATTAGTTCTTTTTTGTCTTTTTGAAAATAAAGTTAATATGATTAAGTCTTCTTACAAGTTTGATTAAGAAAATAGTTTGAAAATCAATGGCATAAGGCCAAGGTTTCTACTCATTAAAACAAGTCTAAGTTGCAAAACAACAAACAAATAATTTTTGGAAATGAGGAGATTTTAAAATTAAAGAAGAATGAGGTGGAGATGAAGAGGCTATCTGTGATAAGATTAAGAGTTCTGAGTTGAAAAGAT
Source organism: Lathyrus oleraceus (assembly GCF_024323335.1). NCBI lineage: Eukaryota > Viridiplantae > Streptophyta > Magnoliopsida > Fabales > Fabaceae > Lathyrus > Lathyrus oleraceus. The sequence goes on along the minus strand of NC_066579.1, from coordinate 50,357,890 downwards.
CTAACCTATGGGAAGCATCCACAAGACAATAATGTCAGATAGAAACCCATTTCATTTGGATTGTCAAGCAAACAACAAATCCATAATCATCCAAGCAAATAATACTAAACCCAATGGTATCAAATAAAGATAACCAATCATCTAAGCTAGCACTCCAAAGCAAGCAATCTTCAATGTCCGTTATGTGTATTAGATGAAAAATCCCTTGAACATACTAAAAGAGAAAACATCAAATAATAACAATAAGATCAAAATAACAATTTAGACAAAGATAAAAAGTGTATCAGATGAACCCAAGGGAGTCTCTCAAGCTTGTGTCACATGAATCACTTTGACCAAGTTTTTATTCCATGGCTCAGGAATATTGCCTACTCTAAGTCCATAGGTCCAAATCAAGTCACGGGCAAAGATCCAACAGTCCACCAATGTGTTTTTTAGTATTTTTGTTTTTATGAAGTATTTTAAGATCCTAAGACCATAAACAAAATATGATCACAAGCACAAAATATATCATAATCACAAAATATAATGGCTCAAGTGAGCAAAAAATGGAAATAATTGAAACATAAACATAGGCCCAAGTGGGCAAAGAGCAAAGGACTGAAGCATAAACAATGTGCATGAATGTAAAAGACAAGGAATTATAAAGTTCAAGAATTTAAATTGCATTAAAGTAAATGATAAGAAAATTAAATGTTAGTTGTCAAGTTAGTATGTTAATTTGTGCCTTGAGGCAAATTTAACACTATGTTAAGCAATCGTAAGTAGACTTATGTAGAAGCCATACCTATCCGAGGTCAGTCAATAATAATGTTGGTGTTAATGCATGTTATAGATAAGGTATCCAAGACCAAGCTCCTAAAGCATACCACACATAAAAATAAGAGAGGATGGGCCTATCTCAATCAAGCCTATGTTGATTCATCTGACACAAGGTCATTGATGAATCAACTAGCTAATAATCCATGAGAAATCATTGGCCAAGAGATGATTGGGGAAGAAATAAGATGACAATGGAGAGATGAAATGAAAGGGATCCCAAATTGGTCAAGGGATGAACCTCACTTGATCAATACCATTCATTCATCTGAGGGAGGAAGTTTTAAACTTCATCAACCTCCTAAATCCAATGGTATTGACCAAGTCAAGGTCCAATTCAACCAAGACCAAGGCTAGACAGAAGTAAGGTCAGCATAAAGTCAATACAAAAACTCACCAAAAAATTAAATAAATTAAACTATTTTTAAAAACAATTTAAGAATGAAGAAAAATACGTTTTCAAAGATCAAAAACCTAAAACCCCTTCAAAACACCAAATAAATGGCGAAGGGATTTATCAAAGGTCAAGTAAGGTCAAAGGACCAATGACTATTTTTTTTGGTATTTTTCAAAAGTCAGAAGTAATTAAAAACTAATTAAAACAAGTTAAAATCACAAAATTCACCAAATATATCAAATTTAATCCAAAAATTAATTTTAAATCATAAATGGGAAGAAGAAAATATTTGTGAAGTTTTGGTGCTAGTCCCATAATTTTTGGATCAAAAGTGAATTTATGGTGAATTTTTAAAATAAATGGATATTTAAAAATCAATTTATAAAAATAAAATAAAAGGAAAAAATAGGAGTCATCATATCACTCCTCATTAATTGAGGTGGCAGATCTGATGATCCAGAACACGCGTTCCACATGATCCTTCAGTCAACGCGCCACAAACATGGTAAACACAACCAAAGGCCCAAATTAGAATAGGGAAGAGAGATCCAAGGGTGATGGTAATGCCACGCCACCGCCAGAGCTCTAGCTTTGGTTGTCTTCTCCGAAGAGGGTCACCGGACTATCAAGAGTAAGCTTGTCCAGAAATTGATGGATCTAATATCATTTTAAAGGAAAAATTGCAAGGATCACGAATATGGCCTCTATTTGTTGAATCTCTCACTCTATAATTAGAAAAGTGAAGATCAAACCAGAGGTGTTGAACCTGAGTTGCTCCGAATCAAGCCCAAAACAACTCAGTCATGTTGCCTACATTGGTAGAACTTCAGCCATCACAAAATTCAGCTTAGATCTAGAGTATGGAGGGAGAATTGAAGAGATGAAGTTTTATGAAATTCACCTTTTCTGGTCTGCTTTCGATCTTTGTTCATAATGCAATTCTTCGTGTTTTCTCTTCCTCTTGCTTGCAGAATCTCAATGGAGTGGAAAATGGAATGAATCTTTGGAGTTTTTGTTCATAAACTTGAGTTGAACAAAAACTCGATTTCTCAAGAAATCTTCAAAGAATTATGTAGTGTGAGGTTATGGAAATGGCTGGTAGAGCTTGGACAGTCTCCTCCTTTATTTCTGAGCAAATGTTGTTTGATTTATAGGCCAAGCAAATGATATGTGCAACTTTCCAATTTTGAATGAAAATGAGCAATTCTTGGTGCATGGGTGCATGGGTGATAGTACATTCCCAGTTAATGAATATAATCCACTCTAAATCATGCAAGGAGGTTGTTGAAGTCATCACACAAGGCCATGCAAAGTTGTGCATTGTTTGTAGCTCAAAACTTGCCAAAACAAGCAATGGAAGGACCTCATGCGCAAGTCCCTCATTTCTCATTCAAATGATGTGATCTTGGACTTTTTTAAAATCCCTCATCATAAGGAATAACTTTGATGTTGTGATTTTTTCAATTTGAAGCTTGTAAAATGTATAAAGTTAGCCTTGAAGGTAGAGGCATCAAACATACTTAGAATTATTTTTAAGTTATAAGCCAAATGACATCTCTTTCCACCTTGAATAACCTTTGATGTGAGCTTCAAATGAACTTGTAAACTTATACAAGTTGTATATATTTAAATTATCTTCAATGTGACCATAAATTTGGCACCATTTGGAGTTTGGATGATGGAGTTATGGATCTTAGAGGTTGAGGAAATTTGCTTGTTCAATGATGAGGACCAAAATGGACCTATAATCTTTCCTTATGGTACATGACTTTGAAAGTATAATTTAATCTTTATAAAATAGGAAATGTTGAATAATACAACTTTAAATTAATCATGAAACTTGGATCATCTTCATATCATAAAAAATGAGGAAGTTGTGGCTCTTGGAAGTTGACCTTCTATCTAGGGCACAAACAAAATGAACTATAATATTTTACCATAAAAAAGGACTTTCAAATCAAAATTAGCTCTTGATTAAAAAACTAAAGATGTTTGGAATGTCGTAAAGAGTAATTTTGTTCTTGGAATAATTTTCATATGACAAAAATTATAGGAGATGGGGTCTAGGAAACCTTAGATTTGACCAGTTGACTTTTCAGGTCAACTACCTTGAATCAACATGCATACTTGAAGTTCCTTTTCTCCTAGGGGCTCATGGAGGATCATATATGCTTATCATGATGTAAAATGAAGTATCCCTTGATATCTTTGACCAAATGTTGAAGAAACTTACTGAGGGAGGCACACAAGATACCTAGATGAATTAGGGATTCCTTGACAAATAGGCTTCAAACTCTTGATGAACTCTTGATAAATATTACAAATAAAGAACATGGGGATCCATATATTATGTTTATAACCAATGTGGACATTTTCTTGCTTCATATCTTGCATTGGGGGTCTCAAACCCTAGTTGTGGGCTTGGTGGGGCATAAATGGACACACACACACTAACTACAAAAGAAACAAAGCTATACTAGGCATATTTTGTATTTTGGTTAGTAAACAAATAAAATAAAGTATGCTACAATCATATATGCTTGGTTATATCTTCAAATGTAAACCCAATGAATGATAGGTGAGGAGAATACCAAGGTGTGATCCCAATGGCAATGTAAAGCTATGAGATGGCATGAGCGATCTTAGGGGTCAATATTGGGGTTTTAAACTTTTGATCTATAATCCTATTCAATTGCTTATTGTTCTTAATGCTTTTTATGTAAGATACTCTTTTAAATTGATTATGGGCATATAGGGAATACTGACCATTAATCTATGTGTTAGACCTAGGGAAATTATTGTACTTACGCTGGTTGAATAGGAATAGGAGACCCCAAGTAGAGGCATAGGGAATTAACGTTATGTGCATCGCCTAATCCTCCTTACGCTGGTGGACTAGAGATATGAAGCTCCAAGTAGTTATTAGTGAGTTATTTTGCGAGGGATCGATTATAACGGCTTTGTTAATTTTCCGTGGGGTTATAGTGATAAAATCATTCATATAAGGCATCAAACATCAACAATAGAGAAATATGGGATTCTAAACACAAGCTAACCACTTTCGTAATTTTTGTTTAAACACTTATTTACTTTTCGCATTGCAAACCCAAACCCCCTTTTAATTTTTTGTATACGTTGCACATATTTTGACTTTATAAAAATAGTCCATGCGGATTCGATCTTTTTATTACTGCGACACTATCAATACACTTGCCGAGAAATCATCAAGTTTTTGGTGTTGTTGCTAGGGACTATTGACATTTCAAAAAGATGACATTTGTGTAACATGTTTTATTCTTTTTAATTTTATATCATTTATTTAAATATTTTATTCAATTTCTATTTTTGAGAAATACTACTATGGGTATTTGTTCTTGTTGGTGAAGTGCGGGACACATGTGTTGAAAAGTTTACCATGGCAGAACCAAGAGCATAAACTATGGGGGACTATTGTCGGCCTACTGACACATCACATGTTTCTTTGGGGTTTATTCCAGCCAATCCCGTAAATTTAAACATCAAATACTCAGTGGTTTCAGATTTAAGGGATAAACCATTTGATGGGAATGCAACTAGTGACCCATGGGAACATCTAGCCAGGTTCTATGAGACAACATCAACGTGTCAACTAGAGGATTTTACGGAAGATTAGGTTAAATTGAAATTATTCAGCTTCTCTTTGGTGGGGAAAGTGAAGGATTAGTTATTATGTCTTCCAAATGGAGTAATCAGAACTTGAAGAGAATTGGAAAGATTTTTCACTACAACACAGTTCACGGAAAGAAAAGCTGAAATTACATATTCCGAACAACAAGAAACTGAATCTCTTTACAATGCTTGGGAAAGGTTTAAATTATTGATATGCGGATGCCATAATCACAATATGAGCAATATGGAACAAATGCAGAATTTTGTGAAGGGTCTCCAAATGTAAGTTCAAATGCTTTTAGATGCATCCGTGGGAGGTATAATAAGAACATTGACCGAACCGCAAGTAAAAGAGACGAGATAAGATGAGTCTAAATGAGTACAACTTTGTAAATACCATAGGGTTTAAATAGGTAGAAAAAAAGAATAGATCTCACAGTGAGTTGACTTTAGGAGGATACGAGGAGCTTCTCACAAAGTTAGAAGTACCATATCAAAATTTGAATATAGCAAGTACCACACATGAATCTTCAAATGAGGTAGTATTTTTATTATGTGCTAACTGCGGGAAAGAATATTTTACAGGAGATTACGCTGAAGAACATCTTAGGGGAGAAGTATAAGTTATAACTATGAATTCCAATCTAAGAGCAACACAAACAGAGATTAATTCAAGATCTCATCATTGGAAAAAACATTGAATCAATTTATGTTGACAACACAAATAATTTTTTTGGATGTTAACATGTTACAAAACTCGTTGAACGAAAAAACATGAGGAGTCTATGAAAAGACTGGAACGGCACGTGTCTAACCTATCCTATCAAATTATATCATTAGCAAAGGAAATAGGGAACTGTGACGCCATAGAATTAAGGAACCACACAATTCCCTCAACTCCCAGCATAAATAAATAAAAACAACCCATGGGAAAGAACATTGAGAAAGAGGTTTCTAGTGAGACTCCTGAGAAAGGGGAAACACTTGATAAATTCATTGATAAAGATTCACCTTTTTAGAGAACAAAAAACCAAATTCTCAATGAACCAAACCCTCGTTTACCAGATTACATCAAACCACCGTATCCTTTGAATAAGAAGAAGCCAAAAAGAGAAATGGAGGTGGGGAAATTTAAAAAATTCATGGAGATGCTCACAGCTTTACAAGTTAATATTCCATTTTGTGATGCCTTGAAGCAAATGCTAGTATACGCTAAATTCATGAAAGAACTTTTGAACGGTAATCACAAATTAAAGGATGATGAAAATGTAGCTTTAACAGAGAAATATAGTGCCATAATTCAACACAAACTACCACTTAAACTCACATATCTAGGTAGGTTCACTATTCCTTTCCCTATAGGTTCATTAAAAATTGGCCAGGTACTCTGTGATTTAAGGGCTAGTATCAATTTGATCCTGCTATCTATGATGAGGAAATTAAATCGTGAGGAGTCAAAACCTACCAAAATGGCATTGACTCTAGCCGACCTATCTGTCACTTATCCCTACGGAGTACTAGAGGATGTATTGGTAAAGGTTGATAATTTACTGTTTCCCGCTGATTTTGTCATTTTGGATATGCCAAAATACCATTATTGTTAGGAAGACCTTTCCTTGCAACGAAAGGGATTTGATTGATGTGGAAAAAGGGGAATTGATCCTCCGGTTCAATAAAGAGCAAGTAATATTTAATGTGTTTGAAGCCATGAGACATGTGCATGAGGATTTGCAATGCTACCAAATTGATTTGATTGGATAATTGATAAAAAATGTTTTGGAAGAAGAAAATCCTTCATCTCAACTAGAAAAAGTGTTAGTAAAATCTATTTAGGAAACATGAGAAGATGACGATGATGTTGAGGTAAATGAGTTGGTTCTACAATTGCAAGCAACAGAGTTGGATCGTGCCTATAATGTTTTTTGAAGAATTGGGAGGAAGTAGCGAGGAGAAACCGACAAAACCCAAACTAAAAGAACTACATGAGCATTTGAAATATGTTTTTCTAAGTCAAGGAAATAGACACCCCGCAATTATTAGTAGTACTCTTTCAAAAATTAAAGAAGAAAAGTTGTTACTAGTAATAAAATAAAATAAATAAACATTGGTGTGGAATGTAGCAGATTTGAAGGGGATTAGGTCAGCATATTGCATTCATAAAATCAAACTGGAGGAAGAACTTAAGTCGGTTATTCAACCTCAACGACACTTAAATCCAGATATGAAAGAAGTGGTAAGAAAATTAGTCCTTAAGTTACTTGAAGCATGTATGGTTTATCCTATTTCCGATAGTTCATAGGTAAGTCCAGTGCATGTAGTTCTAAAAAAAGGGGGCACCACGATCATTTGTAACAAAAAAAATGAACTAATCCCAACTTGTACTGTTACTGGATGGAGAATGGATATTGATTATCAAAAGTTAAATCTAGCTATGTGGAGGGACCATTTTCCATTGCCATTTATGGACCAAATGCTTGAAAGATTAGCCGAACAAGCCTACTATTATTTTTTGGGTGTATATTTGGGATACAACCAAATTGTTGTAGATCTTGTTGATCAAGAGAAAACCACATTCACATGCCCATTCAAAATTTTTACGTATCGAAGGATGCCCTTCGGACTATGTAACGTGCCAACAACGTTCCAAAGGTTCATTCTTTCTATCTTTTATGACATAGTTGAAAACTCAATAAAGGTATTTATGGATGTTTATTTTTCGGATTTTGGTAAATCATTTGATTGTTGTCTTGACCGATTGAATAATGTTCTTAAGAGATGTACCGGGACAAACTTGGTGTTAAATTTGGGAAAGTGTCATTTTATGGTAACTGAAGGTATTTTTCTTGGCCATAAAATCTCTGCTAAAGGCATAAAGATCTATCAAGTGAAAATTTAAGTGATAGAAAAAATTCCACCTACGATAAATGTTAAAGGAGTAAGAAGTTTTATTGGTCATGGAGGTCTTTATAGGAGACTTATTAAAGACTTTTCAAAAATTTCAAAACCCTTATGTAACCTGTTGATAAAATAAAATGAATTCAACTTTGATAAAGATTGCATACACTTTTTTTCTATCATAAAAAATAAATTGACAACAACTTCGGTAATTGTGTCCCCGAATTGGGAGCTTAATTTTGAAATTATGTGTGATGCCAATGATTATACGGTTGGTGTAGTTCTTGTCCAAAGACACATAAATTTTTTCCATGCAATTTACTATGCTAGTAAGGTTTTAAATGATAATCAAGTTAACTACAACACCACTAAAAAATAATTCCTAGCAGTAGTGTTTGCTTTGGAAATTTTTTGCCCTTATTTAATTGGTTCAAAGGTTATTGTTTTTAGATATCATGCAACTTTGAAGTATTTATTCAATACGAGTGATTCCAAACCCAGATTGCTAACATGGGTGCTTCTATTGCAAGAATTTGACCTGGAAATTAAAGAAAACAAAGGAGTAGAAAATGTGATGGAAGATCACCTTTCAAGGTTAGAAAATGTGGAAGTGACAAAAAATAATCAAGGTATTACATAGACCTTCCCAGAAGAGCAGCTGATGGCAATTAGTGGAAGACCATGGTTTACGGACATGGAATATTATAAGGTGACAAATGCAGTGCAAGAAGAATACACTTGGCAACAAAGGAAACACTTCTATAAAGAGGCAATTTTTATTTGTGGGATGATTACTTCATAGGTGTGTTGCAGGTAAAGAAGGGGATATCATTATGTGGAATTTCCACAACTCAACATACAGGGGATACCATAGTGGAGAGAGAACAAAAACTAAGATACTGCATAGTGGATTTTGGATGCCTACTCTCTTTAATGACTGTAAGTTATATGTGTCTACATGCCCTGAATGCAACAAAATAGGTACCATCTCAAAACGAGATGTGATTCCTTTAAATATCATGTTGGAAGTAGAACCATTTTATTGTTGGGGGATTAATTTCACGGGTCCATTTCCCCAATAAAATACATACCTTTATATTCTTTTATGTGTTGATTATGTCACTAAATGTGTGGAGGAAATTGCTTGCAGTACTAATGATGCACGAATTGTTACTAATTTTTTAAAAAAGAATATTTTTTTCAGGTTCGGTGTACCAAGGGTATTGATCACTGACGGAGGGACACATTTTTGCAATAGGTATTTCGAAAGACTATTAGAAAAATATAATGTTAAACATAAGATGTCAACACCATATCATCCTTAGACCCGCGGTTAAGTTGAAGTATCGACTGGCAACTAAAGAAAAATGTGGTGACCTTTCAGAAGGATTGGTCAACAATACTGGATGACGCCCTATGGATGTACATAACAACTTTCAAAACATATTTAGCAAAGCATGTCATCTCCCTGTCGAATTGGAGCATAAAGCATATAAGGAGTGAAATTCCTAAATTTGGAGGAAACATTGGGTAGGAGGATAAAATTATTCAAACTGGATGACTTGGAGGAGATAAGATTGTCCGCATATGAAAATGTGTTAATTTATAAGGAAATGACCAAAAGATATCATGATAAGAAGATCGTAAGGAATAACTTTTAAGTAGGCCAACAAGTATTGTTGTTTAATTCATGTTTGAGGTTATTTCCCAGAAAGCTAAAGTCCAAATGGTCAGGACAATTCGTGGTTACTGAAGTTTGTTAGAGCGGTGCTATTGAAATTCAGGATCCCGGTGACTTGAGGAAATTTAAAGTGAACGGACAACAGCTAAAGCATTACTATGGATGGGAGATCCCAAGTGAAACAACCTCCCTAATATTGTCGGACCCGTGATTTCATACGTCAACCTAATGACGAAACACAAGCGTTTGATGGGAGGCAACCCATGGGTTATAACCAATTTTATTTGTTTTACAGAATTTATGTTATTATTATTCAAGACCTTCCAAGAGAGGAATTGGCTACTCGAGCATGCCCCTTTCATGACTATCTATGCTGTAATTAATAAACGAGTTTTTAGCTGTGTTTTTTGTCTTCAGATTTGCAAGTTTAGCACTTCAGCATGAAAAAATGATCAAAAATAAACTTGATGATCAGAATAGCAACTTGCAACTTGAAGGAAAAGGATGAGAAAAGAATCAACTGACTTATACTCAACCTACAAATACCTCAACTAGTAAGGTTTGAGCCAAATAAATTTCATTTTGACTTATACTCAACCTACACATATTGAGTCTGTTTTTTTGTTTATAACTTTGAGCATTTTTAAACCACCATGTAGTAATAGGTATATCCTTTTCTAACCACTTTGAGCTTAGTCTTTCTTTCGGTGACATATTCTAAAATTCTTAGCCATATGACTTGAAAAAACTTTTCTTTCCACACTCTCTTTAGAGTGAGGTAGAAGTATAGTTCCTAAAGTGTATGAAAAAGATTAAGTTTGGGGTTGGGGTACTAGAGAAAATTGGCCAAAATTTCAAAAATTACGAGGAAATAAGAAGTGGAAAAAGACATTTCTTCAAAAAAAAAGAAAAGAAAAAGAACGTAAGTATACGATGGACCAAAGATCTCTAGTACCATAAAAAAGGAACAAAGAGGTATGAAAATAGAAGAAGAACTAGGCACCTAACTCCAAAGGTTTAAACCTAGTTTCATAAAAATATCCTACCCAAACATAAACCAAGTTACAATCTAAAAAGACCTCTAATGTGTGTGTTTTCATTTCTGTGATGAACTATATTTGAACATGATCAAGCTAAGCAGAATTGATTTTGCATGTTCATTGAGAGATAACCCTATCCATTGAGTAATCAAAGTGAGTTGAGAGACAAATTGAGTATTTGTCAATATTTGAGGATGTATTTTAAATATCGGATAGAAATTGGAAGCTAGAATGATGGTCAGGTAAAGTAAAATTTTTAATTTGGTAATGTTCGATTGTTATTATGCGAATTGTTTTCTGTTGAAATTTGCAGTTGCAGGCTAGTTACTTGAGGACAAGCAACCATTCAAGTTTGGAATTATGATGAGGCTCAGTCATTCCATGAATTTAGTCGAAGAATCAGATCAAAAAAAGTGAAAGTAGAGCAAATATGAGGAAGAATGACAAAATAATGAGGGAAAAATAGTTAAGTGTGCAAATTGTGGACTTAGTGAAAATTTGAGTGAAAAAGTAGCAAAAAAGAGTGAAGCTTCGGAAATATTTACATTCAACATCGGCAACATCGCACACACGATCATGTCATAAAGTAAGCATCCCGTACGATGGAAATTATAACGTGCGTGATGGCTCCTTTTTAGGCCTTTTTTGACGCGCCTGATTCATTATGAGCTCTTTTTAAGGGGGAACTCTGCACTTTAGTGAGGGTTACGAATGTTAGAGAGCAAAACATGATTTTTAGAGCCTCAAAAGTGTTTTTTAGAGCATTAGAAGCCATTGGAGGCCATCACTTCAAGGGAATTCACATGCTATTGTATTCTATCATTTTTGGTATTGTAATCTGAACTACGAGTAGCTAAGCTCCTCTAGGTTAAGATGTGTTATGCTGAACTTATTTCAATATTGTTGGGTAATATGTTGATTTAACTTTGTATGAACATTTTGATCTATAATCCTATTCAATTGCTTATTGTTCTTAATGCTTTTTATGTGAGATACTCTTTTAAATTGATTATGGGCATATAGAGAATACTGACCATTAGTCTATGTGTTGGACCTAGGGAAATTGTTGTACTTACGCTGGTTGAATATGAATAGGAGACCCCGAGTAGTAGCATAGGAAATTAACATTTTGCTTATCGCCTAATCCTGGTTACGTTGGTGGACTAGGGATAGGAAGCTCCGAGTAATGATTAATGAGTTATTTTGCGAGGGATTGGTTATAACAGATTTGTTAATTTGTCATGGGGTTATAGTGATAAGATCATTCATATAAGGCATCAAACATTAATAATAGAGAAATAGGGAATTCTAAACACAACCTGACCGCTTTCGTAATTCTGTTTAAACACTTATTTACTTTTCACATTGCAAACTCGAAATCCCCCTTTTACTATTTTCTATACATTGCACATATTTTATTTTGTTTAAAAGTAGTCCATGTGGGTTCGATTTTTTATTACTACGGCACTATCAGTACACTTGTCGAGAAGTCATTAGTTACTAGTGATTTTTACGGCGGTTGTTTTGGTGTTTGTGTTGAGTTATAAAATGGTGGATTAAATAAGGAGAAAGTGTTCAGTTTTTTCGTTATTTTTTGAAGGTGATGGTGAGTGAAAGTGATGTTTATGTCACGTGTTGGTTTGGTTATGAGTATTTTATGAAGTTTGTTGTTGGATGTTGTATGAAATTATTTATGGTTTGATGAAGAGAGTGGATGTGTGTATGGTTTGTGTTGTTTACAGTTTGGTGAGTTATGTTAAGTGTTATGAGGAAGAGTGAAAGTGAGGGTTCATGATGGTTTTATTGTATGGTTTTGTGTTACTGACAATGAGTATTATGTGGTGTTGGTGTGTATGGTGGGTGAGGTGAGGAAGCTATGGAGGAAGTGAAGGAGTAGCGTGGATTGTAGGTGGTGAGAGGGAGGAAGCTAAGGAGGAGTGAAGGTTGTAGAGGAAAAATATGGAGAGAAGAGAGAGCTGCGATGGCTTAGGTGGAAAAGGAAAGAAGAAAATGAAAAACTAATTTCCTAAGCGAATAACAAACTTTCTCCTTTCATTTTGATATACGACCTCTTCTCTTAATTTGTTCAACCCAAATTGAAAAGAAAGAAGGAAAAAAAAAATAAAGAAAACATCACACAATTGTCACCGTGTGTGCCTTTTTAACTGGAGACCCTCTCTCTACTTTAATCCTTCTCCTTTTTTTCTTCTTTTCTTTTAATTTTCAAACGTAAACATAGTAATTAAAATTAAAAATTTAACAAATCAACATAAATCAAACTAAATATTAAAATAATTCTAATTAATTATACTAATTATTTTAGCTAAAAAATAAAATAAACAGATTACAAAATGAATAAAAATCGAATGCAAACGTATCAAAAAAATTGAATTACATGCACCAAAATGATCAGCATGAAATAAACTTCTCGGGAACATATATGTTTTGATCAAATTTTGAAATAAAAAATTATCGGTTAACAAGCTCAAGTTGATCAGAATGCGACAAAAAAAGTAGTCAAAAAAATAAAACGAGCATGTCAGGTTAAAATTATGCGAACTGTAGATTAAGAATACTGACGTTTGCAAGCTCGATTTTGAAATTTTCCGCTTGCTAATTCTATGCATATTTGAAAATTGATTCAACTAGTATGTCCATAGATCCAAAAACTCATATTGGTTGACATTTTAAACATTATGCATAACAAAATGCATGCTATGATAATAGATGATGTAGATGTTTGGTGAATGCATTGATTTACTAATTAAGAAATTGTGAGCACATAATCAGATGCAAAGGAATCACTCTTGGAACCTTTTACTTATAATTCTCAATTATAATTAAAATCCTACAAAGATGTAATGGAATGGACGATGCACTATGTAAGACCCCAATTTTGACCCTAAGATCCCTCATAATATCTCATCATTTGCATTGGCTTTGGGATCACACCTTGGTATTCTGCTCACACCTCCTTCATTGGGTTTACATTGGGAGAGATCATCAAGCATATTTGATTGTATCATAATTTATTTTTCTTTGTTTACTAACCAAAATACCAAAAATGTGTCTAGCATAATTTCATTCTTTTGTAGGTAATGTGTGCATCCATCTGTGCCCTATCAAGTTCATATATAGGGTTTGAGACCCTCAATGTAAGATATCAATCAAGTAAATATTCACATTGGTTCTAATCATCATATATGGGTCTCCATGTTCTTTATTTGTCATTTTATCAAGAATTCATCAAGAGTTTGAAGCTTGTTTGTCTTGGAAGCCCTAATTCATCTAGGTATCTTATGTGACTTCCTCAGTAAGTTTTTATCAACATTTGGTCAAAAATATAAAGGGATACTCCATTTTACTTCATCTCAAGCATATATGATCCTCCATTATCCCTAAAGATCAAAATAAATTCAAGTTTGCAAGTTGGTTCAAAGAGGTTTACTAGAGAAAGTCAACTAGTCAAATCTAGGGTTCCCTAGACCATATCTCCTACAATTTCTAATATGAAAATGATTCCAAGATAAAAATTACTCTTTATGACATTCCAAATAACTTTCATGTTGGCATCAAGAGCTACTATTTATTAGAAAGTCATTTTTATGGTGAAAGATTATAGGTCATTTTGTATATGCCCTAGATAGAAGGTCAACTTCCTAGGACCATAACTTGCTCAATTTTTATGATATGAAGGCCATAAAAGTTTCATGATTAATTTCAAGATGTATTCTACAACTTTTATTCTTGGATAAAGCTCAAATTTCACTTGCAAGGACATGTACCAAGAGGAAACATTATAGGTCATTTTGGGCCATCTTCATTGAACAAGCAATTTCCCTCAACTTCTAAAATACATAACTCCCTCTTTCAAGATTCAAATGGTGTCAAAATTTTGTGACCAAATTGAATAGAATTAAAATATATACAACTTTGAAGAAGGAACCAATTTCATTTGAAGCTCATAGCAAAAGTTATTCAAAGTGGAAAAGTGGTCATTTGACTTTTAACTTAGAAAATTTTCAACTATGTTTGACTCTTCCAACTTCCACCTCAAAATTCATCATGATCCAATCTCAAATGGAAAAAGTTTCATCAACAAAGTTTTTCCCCTTCATGTTATCTTTCCAAAAGTCCAAGATCATGGCATTTGGATCATTTCTTATTGACTTGCGCATGGGTGGAATACATGGCCCTAATTGGAAAGTTTCATGATCAATTTTCATTTCACATTGCATGGATTCATGTTAAGATTCCATCATCATTTGAACACGAACTTGGACTTGTTCACATAATTTTTTTAGGCCTTGTACATGCCCATGCAAGCATACAACATCATTGCTATTTTTGGACATAATTTGAATGTGTTTGAAAAGAAACTTGAATTGCTATAAATACATTGCCTTGCTGCTCAAAATGAGGAAACCGTCGCCCCAACTTTGATCTGTAACCTCCCTACCCTCCATTGATAGGATAACCTTAAAGATTTCACTTGAAATCGAGCTTCAATTCCCCTTCTGTTTTGGGATTGGAACTTCAAGGGTCCAAGCTCTTTTCACATCCATTTCACTTCCTATAAGTTGGTAGAAGAAAGATCAAGCAATTTGGAAGAGAGATCGAGCTCCATTGCAACAAAATGAAGGTGATTTTTCAGAATTTTCTCTTCTTCGATTCTCCCTCAATTCTTCACCATTTCTCTTGATCTTTGGTTGTCTGAAGACCTACCAATGTAGGCAATAAGATTGAGTTGCTTTGAGGTCAAATCAAAGCAACTCAGTTCATGCACCTCGATTTTCAATTCCACATGTCTCTCTAAGTAGTGAGAATTGAGAAATTTGGAGGCCAGATTCGTGCTCTCCAGCATTTTTCCTTTAAAATAGTATATGGATCTTGAATTTTTATGAACTTTGATGGTGGACCAGTCCGGTGAGGTCCACCGGAGAAGATGACCGGAGTCCTAACTCTGGTGGTGTGCTGGCTTAGTTGCATCCATCTGATCATGCTCAAACGTTTTCATCATGACCCTTGGTTTGAATTACTCATGTTCTAACACGTTGACTCAAGTGTATCATAGACGCTACACACGTGGCATCAGATCTGACACCTCAATTAATGAGGGAAATCTGATGGCCCATGTTTTTCCCATTTAGTTTTAATTCAGATTTTATTTTTAATTACTCTTATTTTGTTTAATTCATATAAATTTCATTTTTAATCTAAAAAATATGGGACTTTCACCAAAAATCTTTAAATATTTTCCTCTTCCATATTTTGAATTAAAATCATTTTTGGGATTAATTTTGATATATTTTGTGAATTAAATGATTTTTGACTTGTTTTTAAATATTTTTAAATACTTCTGACTTTCCAAAATTTCCCAAATTTTTTGTCTAATGTCCTTTGACCTTGTTGATCTAGGATAAATCCCTTGGCCATTTATTTGGTGATTTGAATGGATTTGAGGTTTGGTTCTTTGAAAAATGCATTTTATTTCATTTTAAAATTGATTTTTAATTGTTTAAATGCTTAAAAATATTGTTGAGCCATTTGATTGACCTTGTGATGTTTCATCTTCTGTTTGGCATTGATCATAGTTGATTTGAACGTCCATTTGATCAATACTATTAAATTTAGGGGGGTTGATGAAATGCACATTTCATCCCTCGAAATGAATGGATAGTATTGATCAGATGAATCTCCTCCTTTGATCAATTTGGGTCTCCATTTCCCTTTCCCTCTTCATCTTCATCCATATTCTTCCCCAATCCATCATTGACCAATGATTTCTCTACAATCCAAATGCTAGTTGATTCATCAATGACCTTGTGTCAGATGAATCAACATGAGTCTGATTGAGATAGGTCCCTCCCATTTTATTTTTGTGTGTGGTATGTTTTAGGAGCTTGGTTGTTTGTACCATGTATCTAACATGCATTAACACCAATATTTGTATTGCCCGACCTCAGATAGTTATGACTTCTACATAAGTCCAATACGATTGTTTAAATTGTAAGTGAGATTGTAAGTATCCCATTCTTCATGGCATTGTATGAAGACTTAGCCTTTTTTCCATTTGTGAGAGCTAGTGGCATACTTATTGATTTATCCAAGTTGGAGCCCTTCTCACATATAATGTCTTGGTTTATGTCTTCATACTTGTGAGTGAATGGTTGAGTATTCTCCAAGGAATGACTTAAACAATTAAACTCCTCTACTAACATTTCACTAACTTCCTTTATTATTGCTTTACATTTATGTCATTTACTTAATTCAATTTAAATTTTAGTACCTTTATCATTCATTGCCATTTACATTTCATGCAAGATGTTTATGTTTTGGTCATTTTTACTTTGCTCACTTGAGCCATATCATTTGTGCTTGTATATATTGTGTGCTTGTGATTTTGTTCTGTTTGTGGTCTTAGGACCCTAAAATACTTAATAATGAAAAAAACCCTAAAAAAATGTTGGTGGTCTGCTGGACCTCTGCCCTTGGCTTGATCTGAATTCTTGGACTTAGAAGTAGGCAACAATCCCATGCTTTGAAGGACTTGGCCAATGCTATTATTGGAGACTGAGTTATCTTGGCCAATGCCATTCATCTGAGACAAGCCTCGAAAACACCTTTTTCTCATCTGTTTCCTAGTCTCTATACATAAATTGTTATGATGTTATTATTGTTAATGTCTGATGATTATTTCTTTAAGTGTTCCACAAGGAATATCTCATCTGATACATTTGAAGATATTGAAGACTGCTTGTTATTGGAGTGCTTGCTTGGATATTATGGCTATCTTTATTTGACTCATTGGTCTTTATATGATTTGCTTGGATGTTTGTTTATGCTTATTGTTTGCTCAAAAGTCCAAAGGAAATGGGTTTCTATCTAACATTCTTGTCTTGTGGATTGCTTCCCATTGGTCAAATATTTTCAACTCTTAACTTTTAATTTTGTCCAGTGTAGTCCTTTCATCTCCTCCTTTCTTTCTTAAATTTCGAAGTCTCTCCCTCCTTTTAAAAACTTTGTTTGTGTTTTCAACTTAGACATATTTTAATGAGTAGAAACTTTAGCCTTATGTCATTGATTTTTAAAAGCACTTTCTTAATTAAACCATGTAAATAAACTTAATCATATTGACTTAACTTTCAAAAAGACAAAAATAACCAACAACCTCATTTAAATCTTTGGCCATTTTGTGCCTTTTTTAAAACTTTTGTTAAAATCAATCCACCAGCTTCTTTAAAATTTTTATCACGAACTACGGGATTTTGATCTCTCATTTTTATGTTGGTACATAGGCATAAGATCGAAGGTCTTGTCAAACACAAAATTATAATAAATGAATTCTTTTCTTATCCCTCCATTCCATTTTTATCAAACATCTCTTCAACTAAAAACACTTGCACACAAAAAGGGCTCCCTAGGAGTATCTATGACACTTTGGATGCTAGTACCTTCCCTCTGTGTAACCAACCCCCTTACCTGTAATCTCTGACATTTTATTAGTTTTGATTTGAAAATTTCTTATCCTTGGGTGTTGTTCGTACTTTTCCCTTTTCCTTTGGATAAAATAAAAGCGCGGTGGCGACTCTGATTTTCCATTGACGTCGGGTTTATCTATAACTCGATGGTCACGAATGCATATGTAGCGGGGTTTTCGTTACCTTTAGGTTTATTGACTAAACCAAAAGTCAACATACAATTGGAGTCGCCACCACACTTTTATTTGTCCAAAGGAAAGGCTAAAAAGCGAACAAAAGCCAAGTAAGAAGTTTTTCAAATCAAAAACTAATAAAAATGTCAGAGATCTGGGTAAGAGGGTTGGTTATGAAATGGGAAGGTTTTACGCACCCAAAACATCCTTAGTACTCTAAGGGAACCCTTTTTGCAAACATGTGTTGTAGGTTGGTATTTGTGAAAAGATTTGTACAAAAGATTTGAGGGATGAGAAAAGAATAGATTATATTTACAAGTTTTGTTATTTGAATGGATGAACCCATTGCCTACGTACCATCACAAAGGAGGATCAAAACCTCGTAGTTCGGGGTCAAAATCTCAAAGATTGGTGAATTGATTTGACCAAAAGCCTTAAGGTCTTTTGTTATCAAAGGGAGAAAACTCAACCTAAACCAACAATCCACCACGTGAGGAAGGCTTCAACATGCTAGTGAGGGGTTAACTCTATAATAAGCATGGAAGACTTACAATCCAACCACTAAGGATGAGGTGAGATTTATATCAACCACTATGATAACTCAAACCTATGACTAATGTTTATGAAAAGTTTTAACAAGTGGCCATTGGAACCACAAAACAACTTGAAATGAGTTATATTTACAAGTTAGACTTATTTACAAAATGAGGTCAAAGTTGGATTAAATGTTTATTCACAATGAGTATTTATGAAAAGAATTTTGAAAAGTCAAAGGCATAAGGCCTAGGTTTCTAATTTGAAATAAAGTCAATGTTTTGAAAATGATTTTGGCTTGGTTAGAGTGAGGAGAAGAAGAGAAGGGTTAGTCCTAAAAACATACAAAGATAAGAGGGGAAAGATAAACCCTTGGAGTTCCTTTTCTTGAAGTCATAGAGATGACTCAAGATGCTCCTTTCCTTTGGACTTATCACACAAAAAAACAATCAAACAATTGAATTCAAGCTCCTAGGATCTCCATTTGGCTTGGCTCCTAACTTGGCTATTCGTGACAGTGGTCCTCTTTTCACAATCTCAAGGTGGGATCCCTATCACACAAAAGCAAACATCCAAAAGTTCATAACACAATAAGGGGAATGGACAAAGAATAAGTTTGGAAGAGAAGTCCTTTGAGGTCAACTTTAAAATTTAGCATTCTAAAGGCATGAGGCCTAGTTGCTCTTCAATAAGTTTTGCATTCTAAAGGCATGAGGCCTAGTTGCTCTTGAACTCTTTTAAGCATAGGTAAGTCCTAATTCTAAGTCCTTTCTCCTTTTGCATTTGGTTCACACAAAACAAACACAAAGCAATACAAAATAGCAATATATACACAATAATGGGCTCAAATGAGCAAAGGAAAAATGACATAAACATAGAATATGTGCTCAAGTGAGAAAAATGAAAAGCAATATGAATAATGAGCAAGAAATAAATGACATTAAGAGTAAATGACAAGAAATTAAATGCTCAAATTAAAGTTAGTACTTAGTGAGATTATGTTAGTTTGTCATAAGACAATGTAGCGCTATGCTAAGCAATCGTAAGTGGACTAATGTAGTAGTCACACCTATATGAGGCCGGTCAATAAGAATATAGGCAAATAACACAAGTTAGAGATCATGACTAGTTAGCCAAGCTCCATAAACTTGCCATGCCAAAACAAAAGGGGAAGGGCCTTGTATTGACTTTAGGTTATTTGCTTGACCAAGAAGCAACCTATCTTTGACACAAAACAACTCACTTGATCATGGATCAAGTTGAGTTTGGTTTGGATCAAAGAATGTTAAACCTCTCATTTGTCAATACCAACCATAATACTTTAACTCATTGGCCATTGATGGAAAGAAAGGGATGAAGATGAAAGGGAGGGAAAAAGAAGACCATAATCAAATCCAATTGATCAAATATGAAGATAACAAGTCAACAAGTCAATAATAATTTTTTGGTATTTTTGGAATTAAAATAAAATGCAAATAAAAAATAAACAAATAAGGTCAAACCTCAAATTCAATTCAAAACAACTTCAATGAGTCCAATTAAATTCTCATAGGTTCAACATAGTCAAACAAACTTTGACTAATTTTCTCATCAATTTTTGAAATCAGAAAGCAATTAAAAACAATTAAAAACAATTAAAAATAGCACAATATGAATTAAAATCTCAAATAAATCTCAAATCAAATAAGAAATTGACGAGACTATTTTTCATTGACTTATCATGATCCATAGATGCTAGGAAAATATTTTTGGATTTTTCAAAAGTCAGAAAGTATTTTAAAATGAATTAAAACTATTAAAAAAATCAAATAATCCATGAAAAATATCAAATGAAGTCACAAAAATGATAAAAAATCAAAATATGAAACCAGATTTTTCAAGAATTTTTTTGGAACTGGTCTCATATTTTTATGACTTCAAATGAATTTTTTATGAATTTTTGAAAATCAAATGAATTAACTGAAAATAAAAGAAAATAGAATAAATGGAAAAAACCACAGCCGCGTGATGGAGCTCATTAATTGACGTGGCAAGGATGTATGGTCCAGATCTGAGGACACACGCCGCTCAAAGGTGAAACGTGCCACATTGTGCATTAAGTGAGGTAAACATAATGAAGGATCAAGATTAAAACGTGGAATCCAAATCCAATGGCTCAGGTCAGAACATGTGGTAGTGGTGGTGGAAACCACCATCTTCTCCGGCCAGAGAACCAATTCCGGCCACCAGTTGCAGAGAAAAAAAGTTTAATAAAAATGGAAAATAAGGACATGGAAATGAAGCTCGTGTGATGGAGATCATCACTGTACCATTGGATCTTCCTCACTCTTCCTATATTGAGAGAAACGTGAAGAAGAAGATTATGGTGTTCCAACTGTAAGCTCATGAAATGGTGAATTGAAAGCACCAATGGCTTGCCTCAAGTGTGAGGACTTCAGAAAACCACACAAATACAAGAATACTACATTGAATTAAGAGTTCTAGATCCAAAAAGTTTGAATGTATACCTCTGAATTGAAGCACTTCAGGCCACGAATCCTTAAGTTCCTTGCTCCTCTTTGATCTATGGATGTAGGGGAAGTGAAAGGCTAAGGAATTAGGCTTTGAAGTTCAGCTAATGATGCTGAATTTCAAGCTCGAAAGTGAGAACAAAATTTGAAAAATTCCTTTGGTATGGTTATGGTTTCAGTGCTGCAGCAATTCAGATCTCTAAAAGGTTCAAGAATGAGTGAGAGGAAGTGGTTATTTATAGTTGAAGATGGATGTGCATCACACTTCCCTCATGTGCATGGCAATTTGAAATGCATTGCATGGGCCTGTACAGGCGTGTGGAAGGCCCAATGATGGATGCAAAAGCATGCTGAGTTCACATGGAAAGGATTTGGACATGCATTTTGGAGGGAACTAGCTTGCACATTCAAGTTTCATCATGAAATACCAAAATACACATAAATGGAAAAGTCTTCGAAACTCACCAATGGTAAGTCCAAAAGTCATGTTGGGAAAAAATTCATTTGGAATGTGCAAATTAATGAAAACTGGCCTGGAAGATCCAAGTACAAAACATGTTTAAGTCACATTTGAAAAATTTCACCAAAAGCAAGCCTAATCAAACCCCTCTGTTTTCATGATGCAAGCTTCCAATGGAAAAACCTCCAACATAAAAGTTGTATAGCGTTTCAAGATGATCAATTTAGACTCAGAGTTTGCATCATTTGGATTTTATATGACAAAGTTATGGGCATTTGAAGTTGGGTACTTTTTCAAATTCAATGAGTTAGGTCCAATATGACCTATAATATTTTGTATTATCACATGTATTTATTTTAGGATTATGAAATTTTGTCCAACATAAAATTTTAAGTATATAGATAAAGCTTTCCAATGCATTTGGTCTCACCTCAAAATCATAAAAATTAAGGATGTTATGTCCTTGGTAAGTTGACCCAAAATTAGGGTTTCAGTCAAAATGACCTATAATGTTTTGAAATGAATGATGACCTTCCACGTTTCAAATGTATTTTTTATGCACATGAAAGTTGTTCATATGGTTCTTAATAATATTTTCTCTCTTGGGGTCATCTTCATTTGGCAAACACATAAAATGTTGTATCTCAATGGACTTCAGCTTAGTCAGATGACTTAACTGGTCAACTTTTCAAGGCCAAACTTCCAATCTTGATGAATAAATGATTGAGGGGCCTCAAATAGGCTCACATATGCATAATATGATGAATGAAATAACTTCACTTGATTAAATTTGATCATAGGTTGAGATTGCTTCATGGGCAAGGCACGGTCAAAGCATAGTGGAATTAGGGTTTCCTTGGGAAATAATCTTCAAGCCCCTTGGGTTATCTTGATCAAATTGGCAAATTGAGATACTTGGGAGACATATATGATAATTAGGAGCTTTTTTTTTACCATTGTCATGCTTTTTCTCATCTTCATCTAGCCATTGAATTGGGCTTAGGAGCCTCCTAGGAGCATTGGAGCACATGATCACTTGAGCTTCAAAACAAAAAGAGTTAGTGACATATTTTTGTTCTTTTGGTTAGTAATCAAAATAAGAAAAGAAATAATATACAATACAAGCATGCTTGGTGGTCTCAAAATGCAAGAACTCCTAACTTTTCATCTAAACCCTAATGAATGCTTTTGACTGATGAAATGCATGATCAAATGAAATGTTCATGCTATGTTGATGCGAGTAAAAAACTCAGGGTAAAATTTAGAGTATGACAAGAACGTTGTCAAATGACCCCTTATTTATTGTTACATAATAGGGACACATCTCCCCCACTTCCCCATGTCGGGTGACCATTCCCGAAGGGAGGCGTGTGTTTAATGAAAGAGCGACATATCTAGTCAACAATCATCTGAACTAGAAAGTGGACGACTAGATAGGCCATATAGATTTAACACATAACCCTTGTCTCCATATCGCTCCTTATGGGCCCTTTTAAGGATATACCAATACAAAGACTAGAGGCGAAAAAGGAGAGAAATAATTTTGGATCTGAATCTTGTGTGATCCATAACATCTACCTCACACAACCAATATGAGAAAGGGGAACCTTAAAGCCTAATAGAAAGCAGAAACATAGTAAAATACTGGTAAAATATTACACACATATGAACAATAGGAGAGACCATATATGACATAAAGTTTATCACACTAAGGCCATCCCAAACCTTCTGCCTCATAAATGGTAAACAATGGGGAAGGAACTCAACAAGTGGTGCAAGTACCACAAAGTCGAAGACCATCATACATACAATTGTTCCTAGTTATAAAAAAGATATTGAATGTCTCGTTCAAGAAGGTTATTTACAATGATATGTTCAAGGAACACCATACAATTATGGAGGAAGGTTTCAACGTTCTCGGCTTAATCTTCTTAGGAGTCCTCGGTAGGAAAATGAAAGGAGATGAAGTCAATTAACATGCCCCTTGCACTTTAAAAGCCACTATCAGGGGTTTGTTCACGGAGACAAATCAATTTCTTCTCGAGAAAGATATAATCTTCAAGTTATGCATATCTCAAAGTTGTCCAAAAATGAATTTGATCCTCTCATTTTTGTCAAGGGAGGTGAATCAAGTTTTTCTAAAAAAAGATATGATCGCTAGACTATATATATCATAACAAAAAATAATAAATTTTATGATAAAGCTTTTACCTCAACCAACTTACATCCAAGGTATAATCCATGGGCGCCCCACATTTTAAATGTTTTAAAAAACAAATACAATATTTTCCCTCGATTGTGGGTAACAACTGATAGAAAAAGTGGATAAAGGGTCACGCTTCGAATCCCGATTCATGTTGTTTTTACTTTTTGTTTATTTTTCAATTGACGTATTTCTAATTTTTAATTTCTAAACCAATCAAAATAATTTATTCCATCGGTTGGAGGTACTAACCGATAGGAAATGTGGCTTAGGAACCAAGCGTCAAAAACACCCTTTTGCATTTTGACCTTTTTTTCAACTGACCCTTTTCTTATTATTTTCTATTTATAATTTATATATACCCTCGATTAGGACTTCCAAATGAGATGAAATATCAGTTTTGTATTTTAAATGATAATTCTCTCTCTCTCTCTCTCTCTCTCTCTCTCTCTCTCTCTCTCTCTCTCTCTATTTCCCAAAAACATACACTAAGCGATTTTCATCTTCTCTATCGAAACGTCCTAACATATTTCAAAACTCAGTTTCCATCATCACTTTTGAAACATTTCCTCTTCTAACACACATACTTATTTGAAACATCAATAATTCCAACACGTGTACGCTTCCTCCCTTCAAACACCATTGAAGCACCAACGAAGCTTAAAACGAAGGAAATACAACCAATATCGAATGAAGCTTCCTTCACCATTTTCGTATCTTATTCATCCCATTTTCAATACATAACTTACTTTATTCATACGCGTAATTTGCAAATGTTTGTTTTTGTTGTTGTGGATTGCTTATTGCTTATAGATTATGTTGACATCACATTCGGTGCCTTTATCGAGGCTATTCTTATGAAGTGTTCTTAGGAAGTATCGATTTGTGTAAAGCAAAATGTTTATTATTGTTGTTATTGTTTAAACAAAGATGGACAATTAATCCACCAACTCTCGTAGGTCTACCTTTCTTACAAATGATAGTTCTACTATTAAGACTAAAAGTACAAGAAACTCTAGAGGTACCACAATGATGGCTAAGTTGACAAAACTTTGCAACACATGTGTAAGGTTATTTATCTATTTTAATTTAAAAGGTTTTAGGTGTTATGTGAACATGCTACTACTTTTATGAGTTACATGACATTACTTGATTGAAGTAAAGCAAGTATTTTGTAAGAAGATTGGAGTCAGGTTGATCTTGAAGTGAAAAAAGTATATGGTTTGTTTTACAAGTGTATATGACCATTTATTTTTTATTTAATACTAATACCAACTTTATTATGTAAATTTATGATATTTTATTGTTCCAAAATATGATAGTAAAATAGAAAAGAAATGAATTTCACATGTCAGTGAGTGTTGAAGAGGCTTTAAGACAACTCACAACGATTACATTACAAAGTCAAAGTATAGCTTAAAGCCTACACCTAAGATGTATAATTTTATTGATCAGGACACTTAGGATATGTTTTTATAGTCTCACAACACTCTTGACTTCCAAGATAAAAGCCAAAGTGGAGAGAAAAATAGGGCTAATAATATCTATCCACATAGATTATCTCGTGGAGGATATGAAAAACTAGAGGAGACAATGGAGACATGTCTAAATATTAGTTTCATTTATGAAATACACCTATCATAGTTTTTAAGTTTTATTTTGGATTTTAGTCCCCTTCTTAATTTGAGTAATTTTTAATGACATGACACATGTGTTGATAATTTGGCAGATCCACATTGACCATTTTTATTTCCATGTCATATTAATTAATTTATAAACATTTTTCATATTTTAAAATATAAGTTTAATATTATTAATTATTCAAAAAATACACCATTTTTTAAATATTATTAATTATTCAAAAAATACATCATTGATATTAATAATAATTCAAAAAATAGGTGGATTGCATAAATGAAGGTAATATTTAGATTTAAATCCAAAGTGGAGAGAAAAATAGGGCTAAAACTATTTATCCACATAGATTGTCTCGTGGAGGATATTAAAAACTAGAGGAGACAATGGAGACATGTCTAAATATTTAGATAAAAGCCAAAGTGAAGAGCAAAATAGGGCTAAAAGCCAAAGGTGAAAACTATGATAGGTGGATTGCATAAATGAAGATACTATTTAGATTTAAAGATGTGGTTAAAATCGTGTATGATGTCATACCGATATTGGAGATAAATCAAGAAATAATCAAAGGGCTACACCCAAGGAGCATTTTGGATGAAAGATGGGAAAACACTTTTCCCGATCCATTATTGCATGTATCTAAATATTTTTGAGAAGATCATTGAAGAAGAAACGTTTAAAGAAGTGTGAGATAAGTTGAAGAAGTTGTATGGTGGAGATGAGAAACTGAAGAGAGTAAAATTGTAGACTTTGAGAAAACAATTTTAGATCATTCAAATGAAAGAAGAAGTGACAATTGCATAATTCTTCTCAAGATTGGTATTGCTAACCAATCAGATGAAGGTGTACGGTGAATCAATCAATGATTTGCAAAAGATTGAGAAAATTTTGAGATTTTTGACTGCAAAGTTTGATTACATTGTGGTGTCAATAAAGGACTTCAAGAATCTATATGAGATGAAGTTATAGAAACTTATAGCTTCTTTAGAGGCTCATAAGATGATATTAAAGAAAAGGAGCCCAATGAGGGAGAAAGTAGCTAAGTAGGCATTATAAGCAAAGTTCATCAAGAGAGTTGGGAAGGGAAAAGAGAAATAGAGAAAAAATTATGCAATTACTGAGTATTTAGGTAAGAAATTAAAGAAATAAAGTGATTTAATCAACAAAGGCATGAAATACAAGAATCCTAGAGAGAAAGTTGGCATGAAAGAAGTGCAGTGCTATAGTTGTCAAAGACTTGGCCACTATAAAAGATATTGTTACCTAAACAAGGATTTGAGGGACAAACTTAAGGAAATTTTTTAATATGCATATGCGTGAGGGGGTGATTCTGATGATGTGTTTCTAATGGCGAACATTAAATCTAGTGATGATCAAGTTAAGGTTTGGTATCTAGATTTAGGGTGTAGTAACCATATTATAGGTGACAAGAATTGGTTTATCATGCTAGATGAACCAATTAAGAAGTTGATAATATTTGTAGATGTTAGACATGCCACATCAAAAGGAAAGAGAAACATAGTTGTGGTGAGAAAAGATGGTCAGAAGGCTATCATTTCTAATGTAATATATGTATCCTCTATGACAAGTAACTTGATAAACATGGGTCAATTACTTGCAAAGGGAAATTATATGAAGATGCAAGATAATTAGATGAAAGTATATGATGGTGAAGGGAGATTGATCTTGAGAGTACCATTGGCAGACAACAAAATCTTCAAGATAAAGATCAACATATTTCATTATTAGTGCCTTGCCTCAACTGTGAAAGAAGATAAATACTAGTTATGGAATCACATGTATGGACACATGAACTTCAAAAGTGTAAGCCTGCTTAACATGAAAATGGTTTGTGGTCTACCTCAGATAAAGAAGCCAAGTCAAAGTGAGTGAAATATTACGAAATTGAGAATTGATGGGGGTGTTGAATACACCTCTATGTAATTTGAAAAATTCTATGATGATGAAGGCATAAAGAATGAGATCATATCACCCTACATACCATAACACAATGGAATAGCAGAAAGGAAAAAATACAAGTGTATTTAATATGGCCAAAAGCATGTTGAAAACTAAGAATATGCCAAAGAGATTTGGGGTAAAGCAATTTCAACAACTATATATATATATATATATATATATATATATATATATATATATATATATATATATATATATATATATATATATATATATATATATATATATATATATATATATATATATATATATATATCCTTAACAGATGTCTAACAAAGACGGTGTTTCACAAAACACCTTATGAAGCATGTACAAGGTTTAAGCGAAATGTTGGTCATTTCAAGCTGTTTGGATCAATGTTATTCAGACATGTACATGAACCATTAAGGAGAAATCTAGATGATGGAATTCAAACTATGGTCTTCATAGGTTATCACTCAACTGGTGCGTACAAACTATATTCACCAAGTAAGGATAAGCTTGTGATCAGTAGAGATGTTCAAGTAGATGAGGGAAAGAGATGGAATTGGACTCAGAGGTCAATCCAACATGATCAAGACACGATCAAAACTGTATTTGAAGATGATAAAACAAGTTAAAAAATAGATGCTTAAAATTAAGCCCTACTAGAACAAGAACTCAACCAGTAAGACTAACTGATTATGAAAGATTTTTAGATCAAGCAATTGATGTGGAAGGTCACTTAATAGAAAAGGCGATGATGGTTAAGTTAAAACCACTTCATTTGATCCAATCCATGAATGATTTAAATTGGTTGGCAACTATGCAAGAAGATCTTAGAGCAATTGAAAGAAACAAGACCTGAGAGCTATTGGACATAACAAACAAGAAACCAATTGATGTGAAATGGGTCTATAAGTTAAAATTAGACCAAATGGTGAGATTTCTAAATACAAGGCCATACTAGGAACAAGAGGCTTCCTGCAATCACCTGGTATTAACTTTAATTAAGTTTATTCACATGTTACAAGATTGAAAACCATCAGAATTTTTGTCGCTACAATAACATACAAAGGATGGAATATACATCGATTAGATATAAAATCAAAATTTATGAATATGCCATTGGATAAATAGGTATAAGTTAGTGAACCTCTAGGCTTTGAGATTAAAGGCCAGGAACTAAAAGTGTACAAGTTGAGAAAGAACTTGTTTTGTTTGAAACATGCTCCAAGAGCTTGGAAAAAAAGGAAAAATGGTTTTTTTATCAAGACAAGATTCACAAAATGTACATTAGATCATAATGTGTATGTAAACGGTTCAAGTAGGATAAGTAAGATCATCCTATGTCTATATGTAGATGACTTGCTAATCACAAGATCAAATGAAGATGAAATCATGAAATTCAAGGTAAGCGTGATGCAAGAATTTGAAATGTCTGTTCTAGGAAATTTGTCATATTTTGTAGCAATAGATTTCAAAGACACAACCAAAGGAGTGTTGCTACACCAAAAGAAATAGACACATGACAATTTGAAAAAGTTCAAGATGCGCAAGTGTAATTTAGCAGTCACGCCATTGGAGACGAGAGCAAAGTTGAGAGAGGGTATAACTAGTGAGATTGTAAATGCAACATTGTACAAGAAAGTCATTGAATCCTTGAGATATTTGTGCAATACCAGACCAAATATTTGTCATAGTGTTGGGGTGATAAACAGGTTTATGGAGAAACATAGGGAATGCCACTTAAGTGCAACCAAGATAGTACTAAGGTACATCATAGGCACAATTGATCATGGTGTGTTGATGCCAAGGCATGAGAACACCATAATGAATGCATTGGTGCATGACCATACTAAATCATATTTTAGTGGAGATCAAGATTATTAAAAGAGTATTCCAGGCTACTTATTCATGATTTGAGGTGCTCCAATTTCTTAGAGTTCAAGAAAGAAGAGAATAATAACGTTATCATTTTAAGAAGCTGAATATGTAGCAACTTCCTATGCAACATGTCATGTTGTGTGGATAGAAATGCTTCTAAAGGAACTTAAGGTCATGGAACATGAGAAAATAAAGTTGTTTGTTGACAACAAATCAACCATAGACTTATCCAGCCACCCTATGAGTTATGATAGAAGTAAGCACATAGAGAAGAGGTATCACTTCTTTAGAGATAAAGTGAATAAAGGAAAGTTTAAACTTGAGTATTGTAGATCAGGAGTGCAATATCTAATATACTCATAAAATCGTTGAAGACGACAAAATTTAATGAGTTGAAGGAATTTATTGGAATGAAAAATTTAGAAAATATTAATTAGGTGGAGTGTTGAAAATGTGTAATTCATATTTTAGTTGTTTCTTATAGCACAAGTTAAGTACCTTATAATGCAATATATATTAATGCTACTATGTTGTAAATAATAACTCTTTTCTCTCAATAAAGTTCACAACAATATTTTCCACGTAATTAAATTATTCTCTTTCTTTTTTCACTCCCAAGAAATACAAAATTCTTTAAGCAACAAATTTATCTATGGAAGAATGGATTTATTAACAATTTATGACAATAATATTTCCTACATATTTCTATAGAAAGAATGACACATTATTGGAGATAGAACAAAACATATATTATTCCAAAGTTTGTATTCTTTTATGAACTTCAATAGATTGGTGACATAGATATTTAATATATTTATTCATGTTATAATCTTATAATCTTATAGGAGTTTTCATAAAGTCACTTCAAATTAAAGCATTTCAGTCTCATATACTCGTACATATGTAGTCACAAAAACCAGCAACGCATCTACTAATACAATTCAGTTTCTTTGGACAATCAATGTCAGTAGTGTCAACCGTACAAGGAATGGTCGTGTCTGCATTGTCAAATAATAAAAATAAATATTATTAAAATGAGATAAAATATTGTGCATAAAATATATTAAAAAAAAGTGTGAAAAATGACATACATCCACTTCCCCCTCTACCAGCTTCAACAAGAAATAGAGAAAGAAAAATGATCAAAACATAAATAAACATGAGTAATTGAGCCATACTTTTTCTCCTTTGTATTTAGTAAATAGAGTTTTTTTTCCATTGCTTTATAAGTAAATATTTAATGTTTTATAAGTATAATTTAATAACTTTTAGCACTTAGGTGTTGTTAGAAGCCATATATAAAATTAAAATTAATGTTAATAATCTCTAAATAATATGTCGCGTGTATCCCTTTAACTTACTCAATTGATTATTTAACCTTGGTAACACTCTTACATAAATATATGTATTATCATCAAAGTTAGTTTTTTTTGTAATTATGAAACTTTATTATAAATATTTTTTTGTTTATATTTTTGCCCTTTTAAATATCCAGGGAGAAAATCCAAAAATGAAAACAACAATAATGAATAATGGAATAGAAAAAAAAATGTATCAATAACGTATTGAAGTGATGAACACATTTATTTATAAATTATAAGACCATATAATAAATATTATTATTTTTATTATTCTTATGAGAAAGGGTGATTCTTCATTTATTATCATTGAATGGTACAAGATACTTATATACATAACAAGGTACATGATGCATGATAATTATGGTAGATCATCTCCATACTAAGCTACATGATGCATGATAGTTATGGTAGAGCATCTATATATTATAATAACTACTAACAATCTCTAATTATTATAATAAACTAGATTTGGCACCTAACTAATTTTAACTATCTTCAATAACAGGTTAATTATTCATTCTTCTAACTAATTTGTTACTTGCATGATGAGTTAAGTATAATGCAATATCCCCCCGAATAAAGGTCAATTATCCCCAATTTAGACAAAAGAAGATGGAAAAGTTGAGGTAGGAAGTGAAGTCAGCTAATTAATCATTAGAAAATACGGGAAGTGGCTTAAGATCATTGGCTTGCACTTGTTCACGAACTATGAGACAATATATTTCTAGATGTTTGGTTCGTTTGAGGAATGCATGATTGGTTGCAATATGTAATGCACTCAAGTTGTCTCAATATAGAACAAGAGATTTGTTGCATTGGATTTGGAGATTATGCAGAAGATAGACCAGTCATTGTAGTTCACAAGCGACTGCTGCAAGGGCACAATAATCAACTTCAGAAGAGGTACGTGCGACAATCAATTGCTTCATGGTGCGTCATGATATGAGTGATTTACTAATGAAGAAGCATTGCCTTAAGATGAATATTCGCGTGTCTACAAACCTTCCCGATCGACATCAGAAAAACCTATGGGTTGAGGATGTGATTCTCTTGAGAAGAATATTCCACAAGCAGGAAATCCCTTAAGTTATCTCATAGTTCTAGTGGCTTCTTTATAGTGATTAGTTACGGGATTGGTGAGAAATTAACTTAATTGTTGTGTGATAATGGTGATACTAGGTCTAGTGGTTGTGAGGTAAATGAGTCTTCCAACAAGTCGACTATAGGCAGGGATATCAGGGTATGCATGACTTGTATCATTCATGAGCTTCTTGGTGTGGTCTGCATGTGTTAAGACGTGTTTAGAACTAAGTAGTACTACATCAGAAATCATATCTAGGCAGTATTTTCTTTGGCACAATGTGATTACTTATTTGGAGTGAGCAACTTGAAGACCATGGAAATACTTAAGCTGACGAAGATTTTTGATTTGGAAGGTATGATGCAAAACTTGTTTGATGTGATTAAATTGAACCAATAAATTTCCTGCAATGATGATGTCGTCTACATACACCAAGAGAAGAGTGAATGTGTTATTTGTTTTCTTGATGAAGAGAGAATAAGCTGAGTTGGCATGGTAGAAATGATGTGCAATGAGAAGAGACGTGAGTTTATCATACCATTTTTGCTTACTTGTTTAAGTCCATATAATGATTTAATGAATTTGCAAACTTGGTTAGGTTTGGATGATTTTATGCCTGATGGAATGGTCATGTATACATCCTCCTGCAAATGTCCATGCAAATTTTCATTGTTGACATCCAATTGGTGGATGAACCCATTTTTGATGGAGGTCAAGGAAATAAACATCTTGACCATGGTCATCTTTTCAACAGGGGAGTATGTATCAAAATAATCCAGGCCTTCAATTTGTTTGTACCCTATTGCTACTAATCGTTCCTTGAACCTTTCAACTGAGCCATCAACATGGAATTTGATTTTAGAATCAATTTGCATCCAATTTGTCTGATGTTTGATGGTGAATCAACAATTTCCTAAGTACTCGTTCTCTCAAAAGATGATAGTTTAACTTGTATTGCTTCATTCATACATTCAAATTTGATAGCTTCAACATATGTCTTTGGTTCATGAAACGTATTGATAGACATGACAAGATGATTATATATGGGAGGAAAATAAGAATAAGACAAATAATTGGAAATAGGATAATAAATACTTAATGATGATTGATTGGATTTATTAGTAAATGAATTACACAAGTAATCCTTTAGATAAGATGGAGGATGTTTGGTTCTTATGGAGTGTTTTTTGGACAAGATGGTATGTGTAAGACCCCCATTTTGTCCCTAAGATCCCTCATGGCATCATAACATTGCATTTACATAGCCTCAAGGATCATTGAGCATCTTGATTCCCTTTGCCTTTGGGTGGGACTCCTTGTGAGTGGTTTGAGATCACCAAGCATTCTTGAATTTTATAGCTTTGCTTTTCCCATTTCATTTACTAACCAAAAGCACAAAAATATGTCACTAACATCTTTTGTTCGTAGCTTGAGCAATCACAAAGTCCAAAGCTTCTAGGAAATCATTGGTACAATGGCATGGCCAAGAGGAGATGAAAGCAAGCACGGTAATGGTTCCCAAAGCTCTCATCCATCAAATATGCCTCCCTAGCATCTCAATTCATCATTTTGATCAAATCAAGTTAAAGGGTTTGAGATCTTGTTCTTCAAGAGAAATCCTAATTCATCTGTGCATCACAACGCCTTGCTCATGAAGCAACCTCAGCCCATGGTCAAATACAATCAAGGGAAGTTCTTTAATTCATCATTTCATGCATATTTGAACTTATTTTAGTGTCCTCAATCATCAATTCATCAAGATATGAGTTGTAGACTTGAAAAGTTGATCAGTCAAATCATCTGACTATTTTGAAATACACTTGGACCTAACTTTTTATGTGTTGGTCAAATGGAGATGGTTACAAAAGCAAAAATGTTCTTAAGGACAATATGAACAACTTTCATGTTCATCAAAGTTTGATTTCAAGCTTGGAAAACCATCTGTCATTCCAATACATTATAGGTCATTTTGACTGAAACCCTAATTTTGGGTCAACTTCCCAAGGACATAACTCATTCATTGTTTATGATTTTGAGGTGGGATCAAACGCATTGGAAAGCTTAAGATGTCTAATTCAAATGTTATGTTGAACAAAATTTCAAAATCCCAAAGGAAATACATGTGATAATGCAAGACATTATAGGTTCTTTTGGGTCAAATGCATTAAAAGTCAAAAAAGTCCAACTTCAAGTGCCCATAACTTCTTCATCAAAAATCCAAATGATGCAAAATTTAAGTCCATTTTTATTGTCTTGAAAATATCTACAACTTTTATATTGGAGGTTTCTCCATTTGGAGCATGAATCATCAAAACAGAAGGGCTTGAAAGTTGGCCAATTTTAGAAACCTTGCGTTGACATGTTTTGCACATCACACTTTAAATCCAAATTTCATAAATTTCCATATTCCAAATGGATTTTTGACCAACATAACATTTGTTCCTCATACAAAAAAATTTCCAACCATTACCCATATGCCTATGCTTGGATTTTCTAAATGGTATTTTCAAAGAGGTGAATGATTAGGTTCAATTGTGGAATTCATGTTGAAACCTTGTTGCACAAGCCAATTTAGAGCAAATCACACGTCCAAACCCTTGGCATTTGAACTCAGCTTGAATTTGGCATTGCTTTTGGGCCTTGTGCATGATCATGCAAGCCCATGCAAGTGGTATCCAAATTTATGCACACGGATCATTCCACCCTTTCCTTGCCAATTCAGCTATAAATACATGCTTCATTCCCTCCATTTCACACCCAATTCCAACCTGAAATGCTGCAGAGTTCATTCCCCAACCATCACTAAAGAAGCAAGTTTCATTTCTCTTAAAATTTTCAGATCTCGAATTCAACTACATCTGGTTGTATTCATAGATCTAGTGCTTCTAGACCTTCATTACACACCTCATAGAACTTCTGTTTTGATAAAGCAAGCAAGGTTTCAAGCTCAAATTACCAGAACTCAAACTTGAACTCCAACTGGTATTTTCTTCGATTCTCCTAATCCTTTGACCTATTGGCTGTGGTTTTGTGTTGGCTGAAGTCCTCTCTATGGAGGCATCATGTTTATGCTTTTGATTTTTGCAATTCATTGAGTTCATGATGAACACCAGATTTTTCCATCTCTGATTTCTCAAATCATAGAGATCTAGAATGGAAATGGACGGTACAGGGATGATGTACATCATCCCAGCTTTCTATTGATGTATAGATCGTTTGATTTGGTTAAGGTTTGAAGTTCTACATTTTGGCCGGAATCTGGAAGCTCACCGGAGAAGACGGTGGCTCAGGTGGCTTCATCGTCCCCAGTTTAAATCCTGGCCGTTTGATCCATTCTCCAGATTGAATCAGGAGCGTTGCTTGTTATGACTTTTAATTGTTTCACATGTGCACGCATTGACTTGGATCCACCGTACGCGCGCGCTTCCTGGCCTCGTGATTTGCCAGCTCAATTAATGAGCTTAGATCAGACGGTCCACGCTTTTTTCCAATTTTTATTTTCTGTTTTATTTTCTTTAATTCCAATTGTTTTCAAAAATTAATATCTTCTTCATTTTTAATCCAAAAAATATGGGACCAATTGCATTATTTCCCAAATAAATTCTAGTTTCTATTTCTGATTTTTAATATTTTTTATTTTGTCATTTGATATTTTTTGTGAATTTTCTCTTTTCTGGTTATTTTTAATTTATTTTAAATAGTTTTTGATATTCAAAAAATACAAAAATATTTTCCTAACCTATTTGGATGATGATGGATCTATGAAAAATATTCTCATCAATTTTTGAATTGATTTGAGATTTATTTGAGATTTTAGTTCAATTAGGTTATTTTTATTCATTTTTAATTGATTAAAAATAGTTTCTGACTTTTAAAAGTGCTGAAATTTTTTGTCAAACCTTGTTTGACCTTGTTGAACTTAGGATAAATCACTTGGACCTTTCAAGGTTGATTTGAAGTGATTTTGAAGTTTGACCTTTCCATTTATTTTAATTCAAGTTTATTTTTAATATTGAAAAATGCCAAAAATTGTTTATTCATTTCTTGACCTCCAATCTTCATCTCACTTCTGTTTTTGATAGTTTGACCTTGACTTTCAATGTTATTGGTCAACATATGAGGATTGGTACATGATATTCCATTTAATGCATTTATATTTCTTTTACCATTTTGTTATTTCCATTTCTTCTTCTTCTTCTTCTTCTTTTTCTTTTTTGATCAATGAGTTGAAGGTTGATAAGTTAGCATTGAATAGAGGGATTTAACCTTCCTTGATTCAAATCTAATTCATCTTGATCAATTGATCAAGTGAATGGCTTTGCATTAAGGATAGGTTGTCTTTTGAATCATGCAAAAGGCTTAAACCAATACAAGATCAATTCTCTTCTCCTTTTTGGCATGGCAAGTTGTTGGGACTTGGTTCACTAATCAAGACTCCTAACTTGTGTTTGTTGCCTATATTATTATTGACCGGCCTCAGATAGTTGTGACTTCTACATAAGTCCAATTACGATTGCTTAACATAGCGCTAAATTTGCCTTATGGCACACTAACTACTAAAACTAACTATTGACAATTAACATTTACTTTATGCAATTTACTTTATGCAATTTACTTTAATGCAATTTACTATTCTTGCACATATTATCCATTTGCTTTTCTCTTTGCTCATTTGAGCACATGTTTATGTTAATTCCATTTGCCTTTTGCTCACTTGAGCATATAATTGTGTATATATTATTTTGCTTTGTGTTTTGTTTTGTTTGTGATGAACCAAATGCAAAGGAGTGGACTTAGTTTCTAGGACTTTCCCTATGCAAAGAAGTGGAGAATTGGACTTAGTTTCTAGGACCTTTCCTTGTGCAAAATTGGAGTAAGTAGATCTTAATGTTGAAGATGGATTAGAAGGACCAAATCTCTAAGCTCACTCTTGCCCATTCTTGTTTTACCTTCATAGAACTTTTAATGTGTGTGCTTTTGTGCTAGGAGTTTCCATTTGAGGTTGATTGGAGGACCATTGCCATGTTCATCTAAGTGGAAGAAACAAGATGCATTGAGGATCTCTTTTGAGACTTGTTGGATTGCTTATACTTTGTGGTTGCTTATTCCAAAGGATGGGAGCTACTTGGATCATCAATATGATCTCAAGAGAGGAACTCCTAGTGTGGTTCATTTCTTTCCCTTTATTTTTTTTTACTTTTCCTTAGGATCTAGCCATTCTTCTTCTTCTCTCCACTCTAACCCAAGCCAAAACTTTTGTGCAAACATTTAACCATGGTTTTCAAACATTAGAAACCTAAGCCTTATGCTTTTGATTTTCAAACTTTCCTTTCATAACACTTATTTTGAATTGAATCTTTAAGTTAACTTTGACCCCTTTTGTATATACTTCCAATTGGTAAATGTAACCCATTCAAATTTCTTTTTGTGGTTCCAATGGCCACTTCTTTAATCAAATTTTCCATAACCTTTAGCTATTAGGTTTGAGTTATCCTTGTGGTAGATGTA
Organism: Lathyrus oleraceus; assembly: GCF_024323335.1. Classification (NCBI taxonomy): domain Eukaryota; kingdom Viridiplantae; phylum Streptophyta; class Magnoliopsida; order Fabales; family Fabaceae; genus Lathyrus; species Lathyrus oleraceus. The sequence continues at coordinate 50,320,639 of NC_066579.1, read as the reverse complement.
ATACTCACCTATATCCTTAGTGATGGACAATGAGTCTTCCATGCTTATTATAGGGTTAACCCCTCACTAGCATGTTGAAGCTATCCTCACATGGTGGATTTGTGGTTTGGTTGAGTTTTCTCCCTTTGATAACAAAAGACCTCAAGGCTTTTCGACCAATCAATTCACCAACTCATTTTGAGATTTTTACCCCGAACTACGAGGTTTTGATCCTAATCTTTTTATAAGATGGTACGTAGGCAATGGGTTTATCCATCCAAACACAAAATGTAAATAACTTGTACATTCTCTTCTCATCTCTTCAATCATGTTTGCACAAACAAATTTTTCACAAAACAACAATCTTCACAAGCATGAAAAGGGCTCCCTAGGAGTACCTAGGATGTTTTGGGTGCCTAACACCTTCCCATTGTATAACCAACCCCCTTATCCAGATCTCTATTCCTTTTACTAGTTTTTGTTAAAACTATTAGGTTTTTGTTCGCTTTCTAACCATTCCTTTGGATAAATAGAAGTGCGGTGGCGACTCGACTTTGTATGATTTACCTTGGATTTAGTCAATATCTCTAATGCTAACGAATACCCCGCTACAGAAAAGTGGCGACTCGACTGGGGATTAGCATTTGTTTAGTGGGTTTTGCCAACTTTTCATGCTTGTTGTTTTGTATTGTCTTGTGACATATTTTTGTGCAATTTGGGATTACTGTATTGTATGTAATGATTGATTTGCTTGATATTAATTCCTTGTATGCTTGGTGATCTTTGTGAGATGAGTTCCATACCCGGACTCGAGTGCACATAGGATAGGAGAATGGCATAGTCTTGTTGACTTGTGTGGAGTTATTCCTTAGCAAGTTGACTTGCAAGCCTATTCACTTGGTGGAGGTCATGTTGGGATCAATAATGTCACACAAGTAAGTTGTGGTTAGACATTACTCTTTCCAATATAGGCCTTAGAAGCCAAGGACCTTAGTTTACCAAGCCCTTCTTGGCCTATTCTTAGGATGTAGTGCGAAAGTCGTTCAAGTGTAAGATTTGATACGATTGTTACGCGATACTACACTCATAAGAGTCTCTCTTGAGAATATTTTTGGAATACAAGTAGTCGTTTCCCCGATAATATCCGAAAGATGGGATGATGACTATGGGAACCTCTTGTAGAACATGTTTGGCAGGTTTAAACCCTAGTACATTCCCTTTGGGTGGTTCTTAACCGAGACTCCATGCTCGTGACTTGCAACAAACCCTTGATTCATGGTTGATTCGTTCATATATCCTTAATATCAATGGAACTTGGGTGTTGATAAGGTGTAAACCATAATCCACCAAAATGGATGATTGATATTAAGGATAATATGATCCATCCCATGACCTTTGTTTGGTGTGCTTTGCTTGATCCTTGAGTGTGATTGTTGCATTCATGCATTCATGCATCCATTTGCATCCATATCACCAATAATGAAGAAAATTTTCAAGGAACTTAAGGGGTTTATTTGCAAAATTTTCAGACATGGAAAGACAAAGAAGGAATACAAAGAAGTATAGCTTCAGGCAACCAGATCTGAAAGAGTTAAGGAATTTGACATCCTATGTACTAGATCCCTTGGGTTTCAAAGCTCGTTTTGGGAAGCTTCTTCCTCTTCTGACTACTCAGGTGGATGAAGGGTTGATGAGTGTATTGGTGCAGTTTTATGATCCCTTGTACCGTTGCTTCACGTTTCTGGACTTTCAGCTTTTGCCTACCCTTGAGGAGTATGCTTATCTTGTGGGTATACCTATCCTAGATCAGTTGCCGTTCAGTGCTTGGAGAATGTTCCTACTTCTCAAGAGATAGCTGATATGTTACACATAGATGAATCTCTGGTTGGTGCTCATATGACTACCAAAGATGGAATTCAAGGTCTTCCTTTTGAGTTCCTCATTACTCAAGTTACTGTCTATGGGAAGGCCATGAGTGAGGATGCCTTTGAAGCCATATTTGTACTTCTCATCTATGGATTGGTATTGTTCCCCAACATCGACAAGTTTGTGGATGTGAACGCTATTAGGATCTTTTCTACTCTTAATCCCGTTCCTACTTTGTTGGGTGATGCCTATTTCTCTTTGCATATGAGGAATGCAAAGGGTAGTGGCGCCATTGTGTGCTATTTGCCTCTGTTGTATAAGTGGTTTATTTCTCACTCACCTTAGACGGTCGCTTTCAAGGAGAACAAAGGATGTCTACGGTGGTCTACGAGACTTATGTCTCTCATTAATGATGATATCTCTTGGTACAACCGTGTGTATGATGGTGTGCAGATTATCGATTCTTGTGGTGAATTCTCCAATGTGCCTCTTCTTGGTACATGTGGTGGGATTAACTACAACCCTGTTTTAGCACGTCGTCAGCTTGGGTTCCCCCCTAAAGGATAAACCTAATAACATTCTGTTAGAGGGTATGTTCTTTCAGGAGGGTAAAGATCCCCAAGGCTTGAAAGCTAGGATGGTCTGCGCCTGGCGCAAGATTCATAAGAAAGGAAGGAAAGAGTTGGGTCCTAAGAATTGCATCGCTTTGGAGCCTTATACTGCTTGGGTAAGGAGGAGAGCTTCTGAGTATCTCATGCCTTACGAGTATCCGAGACCTACACCTATGATTGTGGCTGGGCCTTCAACCCTCCCTAATCAAGGAGTAGAGGAGTTGAGAGACGAAGACCTATCACGTGCTTGGATCCATGAAAGAGAAGAGTTGCTTCAGCAGATTAAGGAGAAGGATGCTTTGATTGAGTTCCTTGAGCATCAAGTTATTGATGATCCTAATGATGCATGGACTTCTCTACTTCCTCAGTCTTCCCGGTTTTGGAAGAGGAAGTACGATCGACTCGCCAAAGAGAAGGCGAATATGGAGGCAGCTTATGAGGAGGAAGTGAAGAGGCTTCGTGCATCTTATCTTCCTGTCCCGAGCTTTAGATGATTGTTTCTAGGGATCCATATGATGATTATTTTCCTTTCCTCTTGTACATGGTTGACAATGTTGTACTTCTTTTCCCTGTTATGAGATATTTCTATATACGATAAATGTTAAATGATTCCAAAATTTGCAAATAAAACCCTAGAGTTCCTTTGAAATATAAAAACAAATCATACGCACAAGCATTGCATGCATCATGTGCATAAGCAGGTTTTGGTTTCCGGTCTCTTGTCCTGTGGTCTAACTCTGTGCTCTTCATTTATTTTGAAGACAAGCTGACTCACCGGTACTACACTAGAGCCAACTCTACAAGACCGATGGATCAACTAGAGCAAGAGAACCGTGAACTCAAGGAGGAAGTGGCCAGACTGAGTGCTTTGATGGAATCGTTTTTGGCTGCCCAGAGCCAGTCTTCTCCGACGCCTTCAACTCCTCCCCAGAGGAAAGTCATCTCAGAGATTGTCTCCTCAACTGTGCCTGCAGCCAGTGCACACTTTGCTCCTACATCCATGCCAATCAGGTTTCCGTGGGGAATGCCTCCTAACTTTATGCCCAAGGGTCCTGCTCCAACTTTTGCTTTTATGCCGGCATCTAGCCCGATCCTTGCTGTTCCTCCTCCTGTCGTGCATACCATGCCTAGGATAGACGACACCATCTATCATTCTGAGCCGTCTGAAGGCCCAGATGTCTATGAGAAGATGGACGCTATGAACGATCAATTTCTTGAGCTTCGCAAGGAATTGAAAACTCTTAGAGGAAAGGATCTCTTCGGCAAGTCTGCTGCCGAACTCTATTTGGTTCCTTATGTGAAGATCCCTGTGAAATTCAAGGTCCCTGACTTTGAAAAATACAAAGGAAATACTTGTCCTCTCAGCCACCTGATCATGTATGCCAGGAAAATGTCTACTCAGACTGATAACGACCAGTTGCTCATTCACTACTTTCAGGACAGTTTGTCCGGTGCCGCTCTGCGTTGGTACATGGGTCTGCACAGTGCGAACATCCGATCCTTCAACGACTTTGGCGAGACCTTCGTCAAGCAATACAAATATAACATGGATATGGCTCCCGATAGGGATCAGTTGAGGGCCATATCCTAGAAGGATAAGGAAACATTAAAAGAGTATGCCCAGAGGTGGCGAGAGGTGGCAACACAGATCGTGCCTCCGCTAGAAGAGAAGGAAATGACCAAGATCTTCCTGAAGACCTTGAGTTCATTCTATTATGAGCGGATGATTGCTAGCGCTCCTTTTGACTTCACCGAGATGGTGAATATGGGGATGCGTTTAGAAGAAGGGGTTAGAGAAGGACGTCTAACCAGAGAGGAAGGCTCTTCTGCCAAACGTTATGGGGCGTTTGCAAAGAAGAAAGATGGAGAGGCACATGCTGTAACCTCCCATGTGAAACCTAGAAGACCCTCTGTGAGGAGGAAGACTGTGCGTCCCGCCAGTAACCAGCACCAGGTGGCTCATATAGCACCTATTTTCAGAGACAATCAACAGTACCACCCACAGAGCAACAATCAGCAACCACCTCAGCAATATCAACAACAGCACCGTCCGCAACAGCAGGCCTACCAACCTCGAAATAGTAATCAAACCAGCACGAGTTACGAGAGGAAAAAGGTCACTTTTGACCTTATTCCGATGACGTACGCAGAATTATATCCCTCTTTGATAGAAAGGAAGTTGATTACTCAGAGACACCCACCGACTATACCTGCTAACCCCCAGTGGTGGTATAAGCCCGAATTACATTGTGTTTACCATTCCAGTGCTCCCGGCCACGACGTGGAGAATTTCTATCCTTTGAAGACCAAGGTTCAAGACCTTGTAAGATGTGGCATTCTGTGTTTCGAGGACGTAGGTCCCAACGTGAAGAAAAACCCATTGCCCGAGCATGGGAAATCTGTTAACATGGTCCAGGGCTGCCCTGGCAAATAGAAGGTCAAATATGTCAGTCATATCCGATAGTCTCTAGTCGAGTTGCATCGTTTGCTATGCGAGTTCAGTCACTATGAGCACGATCATGATAAATGCCGAATCTGCCCTGTTAACCGATTGGGTTGTCGCCAGGTGCGTAAAGATCTTCAAGAAATGCTGGATGAAGGAGTTATTGAGATCCTTCAAAACAGAAATGTTGACGAAGATGAGCCTGAGGTCAACATAATTTCCCTGGTGTTCCGAATGCCCAAACCTGTTATCATTGAATACGATGGTAGCAAGCAGAAGGTTTCTCCTTCCTTGATCATTAAGCCTGCCGGTCCTGTGCCATACTCTTCCGAAAAGGCAATTCCCTTTCGTTACAACGCTGTTGATGTAGAAGATGGGAAAGAGGTGCCTTTGCCTTCCTCATCTGTTGTGAATATTGCTGACGTAAGTGGTTTGACCCGCAACGGTCGCGTGTTTTCGGCACCACCGAAGTCTCAAGCTAATGCCGATTTTGTTGAACGCCCGATTGGGAATGCGGTGAATTCTCCAAATCCGTCACTTGCTGTTAATCCCTCCTCTGTACCAAAAGCTCCTACTTCTGTTGGACCTAGTGGCAATGTGAAAGAAGACTGTGATGAGATGTTGAGGCTCATCAAGAAGAGCGAGTACAACGTTGTAAACCAGCTTCTACAAACACCATCCAAGATATCAGTATTATCATTACTTCTGAATTCAGAACCACATAGAGAGGCTCTGCAGAAAGTTTTAGATGTGGCATATGTAGATCACGATGTCACAATAGAGCAATTCGATAGCATTGTTGCAAGCATCACTCCATGTCCAATGTGTTGGTGGACACTGGGTCATCCCTGAACGTATTGCCAAAGTCCACTCTTTCAAAACTATCATATCAAGGGCCTCCCATGAGGCAAAGTGGAGTTGTTGTGAAAGCTTTCGATGGGTCTCGAAAAACTGTGATTGGGGAAGTTGATCTCCCAATCAAGATTGGACCAAGTGACTTCCAAATTACCTTCCAGGTTATGGATATTCACCCATCGTACAGCTGTCTCTTAGGCAGACCATGGATTCACGAGGCGGGCGCCGTGACATCCACCCTACACCAGAAGCTGAAATTCGTGAAGAATAAGAAATTGGTGGTGGTAGGGGGAGAAAAGGCTCTCCTGGTTAGCCACTTGTCTTCCTTCTCATACATAGATGCTGAGGATGAAATTGGAACTCCTTTCCAAGCTTTATCTATAGCTGAGCCTATTGAGAAGAGAACTCCTTCATTTACTTCCTATAGAGATGCGAAGTTGGCCATTGAGTGTGGTACAATTGTTGGTTTGGGAAAAATGATTGAGTTGGAAGACAACAAGTCCCGGGCTGGCATTGGCTTTTCTTCTGGAGTTTTCAACGAGAAAGGGCTGTTCAAGAGTGGAGGTTTCATCCACGCAGGTCAAGATGAAGAAGTTGCTGCCGTCTTGGAAGAGGATACAGAGGATTCGGACAATTTCATCATCCCTGGAGGGATCTGCAACAATTGGGTCGCTGTGGATATTCCTACAGTTGTCCACAAGTCAACATTGATTTCTAGACCCATTGAACATAATGATCCAACACCATCTCCCAATTTTGAATTCCCTGTATTTGAGGCAGAGGAAGATGATGTTGAAGAGATTCCTGATGAGATCACCCGTTTACTTGAGCATGAAGAGAAGATCATTCAGCCGCATCTCGAGAATCTGGAGACAGTCAACTTGGGGTCTGAGGATTGTGTTCGTGAAGTGAAGATTGGGGCACTCCTCGAGGAATCTGTCAAGAAGAGGTTGATTGAATTGCTACGAGAATATGTTGATGTCTTCGCCTGGTCATACGAAGACATGCCTGGTCTAGATACTGATATTGTGCAACATTTCTTACCTTTGAAGCCTAGGTGCGTGCCTGTGAAGCAGAAGCTCAGAAGAACTCATCCCGATATGGCAGTGAAGATCAAAGAGGAAGTTCAGAAGCAAATTGATGCGGGGTTTCTGGTGACTTCTACATATCCTCAATGGGTGGCCAATAATGTGCCTGTGCCTAAGAAAGATGGAAAAGTCCAGATGTGTGTGGATTATAGAGACTTGAATAAAGCTAGTCCGAAAGATGATTTCCCTCTATCACATATTGATATGTTGGTAGATAATACAGCTAAATTCAATGTCTTCTCATTTATGGATGGATTTTCCGGATATAATCAGATTAAAATGACACCCGAGGATATGGAGAAGACAACATTCATCACAACTTGGGGAACATTTTGTTACCGAGTGATGCCCTTCGGTTTGAAGAACGCAGGAGCCACGTATCAACGAGCTATGACCACCTTGTTTCATGATATGATGCACAAGGAGATTGAGGTATACGTTGATAATATGATTGCTAAGTCAAGAACGGAAGTTGAACATGTAGAGCACCTGTTGAAGCTTTTTCAACGTTTGAGGAAGTATGAGCTCCGTCTGAATCCCAACAAGTGTACATTTGGAGTCCGTTCTGGCAAGTTATTGGGCTTTATCGTCAGTGAAAGAGGTATTGAGGTTGATCCTACAAAGGTCAAAGCGATACAAGAGATGCCTGCGCCCAAAACTGAGAAGCAAGTCCGAGGTTTTCTTGGCCGCTTGAATTATATTTCTAGATTCATATCCCACATGACTGCCACATGTGCGCCGATATTCAAGCTCCTCCGGAAAGATCAATCCCATGATTGGACCGAAGATTGTCAAAAAGCTTTTGACAGTATTAAAGAGTATCTGTCCGAACCTCCGATCCTGTCTCCGCCCATGGAAGGAAGACCTTTGATCATGTATCTAACCGTTCTTGAAGACTCAATGGGTTGTGTCCTTGGTCAGCAAGACGAATCAGGGAAGAAAGAGTACGCCATCTACTATTTAAGTAAGAAGTTCACTGATTGTGAGTCTCGATACTCAATGCTTGAGAAGACATGATGTGCCTTAGCTTGGGCTGCTAAGCGCCTACGCCAGTATATGATAAATCATACGACTTGGTTGATATCCAGAATGGATCCAATCAAGTATATATTTGAGAAGCCTGCTTTAACAGGGAGGATTGCCCGTTGGCAGATGTTGTTATCTGAGTACGTTATTGAGTACCGAGCTCAGAAGGCTATCAAAGGTAGTATCTTGGCTGACCACTTGGCACACCAGCCGATTGAGGATTATCAGTCAGTTCAGTATGACTTCCCAGATGAGGAGATTCTGTATCTGAAAATGAAAGATTGTGACGAGCCTACACTCGATGAAGGGCCAGAGCCTGGTTCCCGATGGAGTATGGTGTTTGATGGCACTGTAAATCAATATGGAAATGGTATTGGGCAGTAATCATTACTTCTCAGGGTACATACATTCCTTTTACAGCAAGGCTAACTTTCAAATGCACGAATAATACGGCCGAGTATGAGGCCTGCATTATGGGATTTGAGGGATGCATTGATCTCAGGATCAAGCATCTTGATGTTTATGGTGATTCGGCCCTCGTTGTTAATCAGATTAAGGGTGAGTGGGAAATGCATCAGCCTGGTCTTATTCCATATAGGGATTACGCGAGGAGGATTTCGACGTTCTTTACTGAAGTTGACTTCCATCATATTCCTCGAGACGAGAACCAGATGGCAGATGCTCTTGCTACACTTGCTTCAATGATTGTGGTTAATTATTGGAATGAAGTCCCCAATATCGATGTGATGCGCTTGGATAGACCAGCTCATGTATTTGTAGTAGAAGAAGTGAAAGATGATAAGCCATGGTATTATGATATCAAGTGTTTCCTTCAGAGCCAGATTTACCCGCCTGGGGCATCTGTGAAAGATAGAAAGACTTTGAGGAGATTATCAGGCAATTTCTACCTCAATGGCGATGTGCTTTATAAGAGAAATTTTGACATGGTTCTGCTCAGATGCGTGGATAGACACGAAGCAGACCTGCTGATGACCGAAGTCCATGAAGGTTCATTTGGTACTCATTCCAATGGACATGCCATGGCTAGAAAGATGTTGAGAGCAGGCTACTATTGGTTGACAATGGAGTCTGACTGCTGCAAATATGTGAAGAAATGCCACAAGTGTCAGATTTATGCGGATAAGATTCATATTCCCCCGACACCTCTGAATGTGATTTCATCACCATGGCCTTTCTCCATGTGGGGAATTGACATGATTGGCATGATAGAGCCAAAAGCGTCCAACGGACACAGATTCATTCTCGTAGCAATTGATTACTTCACCAAGTGGGTTGAACCGGCGTCATATGCAAATGTGACCAGACAGGTGGTCGTGAAGTTTATCAAGAATCAACTCATATGTCGGTATGGTGTGCCGGATAAGATCATTATTGATAATGGATCTAACTTGAACAACAAGATGATGAAAGAGCTGTGTAGTGAGTTCAAGATAACACATCATAATTCTTCTCCTTACAGACCTAAGATGAATGGGGTTGTTGAAGCTGCTAACAAGAATATCAAGAAGATTATCCAGAAGATGGTTGTCACGTATAAAGATTGGCATGAGATGCTGCCATTTGCTTTACATGGATATCGTACATCTGTCCGCACTTCAACAGGGGCAAACCCTTTCTCTCTTGTTTATGTCATGGAGGCCGTACTCCTAGTAGAGGTGGAGATCCCGTCAATGAGAGTCTTGATGGAGGCCAAGTTGACTGATGATGAATGGGTTCAGAGTCGTTCTGACCAGTTGAATTTAATTGAAGAGAAGAGATTGACTGCCATGTGCCATGGTCAGTTATATCAGCAGAGAATGAAGAAAGTTTTTGATAAGAAGGTCAAGCCTCGTGTGTTCCGAGAAGGTGACCTTGTGCTCAAGAAAGTCTTTTCTTTCGCGCCCGATTCCAAGGGCAAGTGGACTCCAAACTATGAAGGTCCATATGTTGTTAAGAGAGCCTTTTCAGGCGGTGCTTTGATACTTACAACTATGGATGGGGAGGATTTCACTCGTCCTGTGAATTCAGATGCAGTCAAGAAATACTTTGCCTAAAAATAAAAACAGAATAGCTCGCTAAGTTGAAAACCCGAAAGGGCGGCTTAGGCAAAAAAATGAGCGTCTCGGTGGATTGAAAACCCGAAAGGGCGGTCCAGGCAAAAGTTAGAGACATGAAAAATGATGAATATTTATATCCCGCTAGGTTGAGTACCTCATCCTGGGGAAATCTAGGCAAAAATTAGGGATTGGGCAAGTAACTGCATCCTGACAAGACTTTGTTCTATAATTATCATCTGTTAGAGATTCTTGTTCATTCGTCATCGACCAAAGCTTCAAATACATCGGATTCGGAATTGGTGGAGAAATGGTCATTATGTTCAATGTAGCCCTTTTCCAATATATATCACCAATTTCAAATTTGTAAAGATCTATGGAGGCTTGCCATTGGCAGGCTACCATTCTATCAAATAAATTTGAGCCTTTTATCTAGTTATTTGCACTCTTATTTGTTTTTATTCAACAAATGTTTTGCATGTTTTAATTGAGAAAATATCATTGTTTTAAACAATAAAATTTGCCATAAATCGTTTTTTAAACAAAGTGAACACTCACAAAAACGAAAGGATACTTAAGAGATCCCCAGTGCTCTCCCAATGGTGGTATGATCTCCAACAGGGTAAGACATTTGTTCATGTTTCTGGCATAACTGTATCCTCTTCCTCCCAGATTTTGTTGTGGTTTATCCCACCGGTTGGAGTGCTTGTTAAGGTTATTCACTTCCCTTCGGTAGGATATTGATCATTCCTCCTCAGCAGATGTGCTCTCTCTGGAAGATTCGATTTTTGGTGGTTGGTCCCCAGAATCCCTTTATCCCTCGGATTGATTCCCCAGTAGAGTGGCTTGGGTGACAGATCCTATTTGTGCAACCTTTTTTCCCCAGTTGAGACTGATGATTCATCCCCTGCAGAGATGTGGTTGTCTCTGATCCCCGGCAGATTGGTCGCTCTCTGGCGATTTTGGTTTTCCCTCTTGAGGGGTAGTACCGGGTGGTCGATTCCTGGATCCTGTGTGTGTTAGATATGTCTATTTTTCAGCATTCATCATACATAAACCATGCATATACATGCATAATTATAACATTCAGATAGTCACGTTGCATTCTTTGCCATATATATTTGTTTGTTGTCTCCTGCTATTGGTGATATAGATTTCCCCAAGCAGATGTGTGTGTCTGATCTCTCCATATAGAGTCAGCTCCATAGGCAGAAAGCGTCTATCCTTTCTTCCATTTTCCCCACTGAGCTATGCCCTCGTGGATGGTGGTTATTTATGTTCCTTCCCAACACATATATTGGGATGGGCTTCTCTATTGAGTTATATCCTCATTAGGACGAGTCTTGATTCAGTTTGCCTTCTTGGTTTGATCCTAAATTGGCCCCTCGAAGTTGCCTCCTTTGTTTCCCCGCGGTATAAATGAATAATTGCTCAATAATTAGTAATCATTCATCTTATCCCCGGCGGAATCTGTGGGTTTCTACCCTGATACCGGTAGTTGTAAACCCTATTTTCTCCCCTTTGCAGAGTTAACCTTTTGTTCATCCTAAGTCGATGACGGTTACTTTTCTGTGCTTTCCTACCCAGTATCCGGTAGGTGTAATCCCCTCCTTGGTGGTTATCTTCATCCAATATTCGATGTTGATATTCCCTCTTTTGCCTGGATAATTGCCCTGTTTGTGCAATTTATCCCCAGCAAGTCATCTTTCGTCTACCCTGTTGTTGTCGGTAATGTTTGTTTCTCTCCCGAATTGATCATCATTATATACCTAGTTTTGGTATCCCGATGACTTCTCTTTTCGGTTGGTTTATCCTTTATTAACCCAGTAATCGGTTGTGGATAATCTTCCATGCGAGTATATTATCTACATTCTGACGGTAATAGATAATATATCTCATGCACTCTTCGGTTGAAGCCTTCTGTTCTTCACCAGTTAAGTAAGATTCGTATTCCCTTTGTGGAGTCGAATATCCATCCTATAATCGTATTCCCCAATTCACGCCTTGGTCGGTCACCTATTATATGCTCAGTAACTGGTATCCTTGGTGTTCCTCCCATTCTGCTCCCTATTATGATTTTTGTCCTCTGTGGAGTCAGAATTCCTGAGTTGAAATATACCTTTTCAGGTCTTCCTCAGATGTTTCGGAGTTTTGATATCTCTCGCCCTTTTACCGGTCTTAGATGTTCATTTCTTCCAGAGCATGTTGTATCTCTGACCCTTATGACGGTGTTCAGATCACATGTCTCATTGAGCTTGTTACCCAGTAGCCGGTAACACCTCATCTCGCTATTTCCCCAGGAGAGTCTTTTTAGACTTCCCCAGCGAGGTCCCTTAGTGGATCGTCCCCGTCCGGATTTTATCCAAGGTATCCGTTGTGGATAGTTTCGTTATATTGTCATATTCCCCAATACATGCATCTTCGAGTCAGCTCGAGTCTTTCCATTGGTTTTTTCCCTTTGGAATTCTGCTCCTCAAACTTTGAGTCGTGCCCTGCTCACGCGTTTCTTTCTCATCCCCATGAGAGTCCCTAGGTTTTTTTTGTCCCGTGGATTGTATCACTAATGTGGATTGTTGGTGTCTCCTGATTTTCTTTACTACTTTATGGACACATATCCCTATAGAGTGTTACCATTTTGCATACATACATTTGCATCATGAGGTCTCTTAGGGACCAAAATTCGTCTCTTCGTTATTATTTAAGCCCATTCTACCTCGTCGAGATGAAGATTTTAACCTTCACTTCTCCGGCTAGAATGACCTTAAATAGGGGCATCTGTAAGACCCCAATTTTGTCCCTAAGATCCCTCATGGCATCATAACATTGCATTTGCATAGCCTTAAGGATCATTGAGCATTTTGATTCCCTTTGCCTTTGGGTGAGACTCCTTGTGAGTGGTTTGAGATCACCAAGCATGCTAGAATTGTATAGCTTTTCTTTTCCCATTTCATTTACTAACCAAAAGCATAAAAATATGTCACTAACATCTTTTATTTGTAGCTTGAGCAATCACAAAGTCCAAAGCTTCTAGTAAATCATTGGTACAATGGCATGGCTAAGAGGAGATGAAAACAAGCATGGTAATGGTTCCCAAAGATCTCATCCATCAAATATGCCTCCCTAGCATCTCAATTCATCATTTTGATCAAATCAAGTCAAAGGGTTTGAGATCTTGTTCTTCAAGAGAAATCCTAATTCATCTGTGCATCACAATGCCTTACTCATTAAGCAACCTCATCCCATGGTCAAATACAATCAAGGGAAGTTCTTTAATTCATCATTTAATGCATATTTGAACTTATTTGAGTGTCCTCAATCATCAATTCATCAAGATATGAGTTGTGGACTTGAAAAGTTGATCAGTCAAATCATCTGACTATTTTGAAATACACTGGGACCTAACTTTTTTATGTGTTGGTCAAATTGAGATGGTTCCAAAAGAAACAATGTTCTTAAGGACAATATGAACAACTTTCATGTTCATCAAATTTTTATTTGAAGCTTGTAAAACCATCTTCCATTCCAATACATTATAGGTCATTTTGACTGAAACCCTAATTTTGGGTCAACTTCCCAAGGACATAACTCATTCATTTTTTATGATTTTGAGATGGGATAAAATGAATTGAAAAGCATAAGATGTCTAATTCAAATGTTATGTTGAACAAAATTTCAAAATCCCAAAGAAAATACATGTGATAATGCAAGACATTATAGGTCCTTTTGGGTCAAATGCATTAAAAGTCAAAAAAGTCCAACTTCAAGTGCCCATAACTTATTCATCAAAAATCCAAATGATGCAAAATGTAAGTCCATTTTGATTTTCTTGAAAAGCTCTACAACTTCGATGTTGGAGGTTTCTCCATTTGGAGCATGCATCATCAAAACAGAAGGGCTTGAAAGTTGGCCAATTTTAGAAACCTTGCCTTGACATGTTTTGCACATCACACTTTGAATCCAAATTTCATAAATTTCCACATTGCAAATGGATTTTTGACCAACATAACATTTGTTCCTCATACAAAAACATTTCCAACCATTACCCATATGCCTAAGCTTGGATTTTCTAAATGGTATTTTCGAAGAGGTCAATGATTAGGTTCAATTGTGGAATTCATGTTGAAACCTTGTTGCACAAGCCTTTTCAGAGCAAATCACACGTCCAAACCCTTGACATTTGAACTCAGCTTGCATTTGGCATTGCTTTTGGGCCTTGTGCATGATCATGCAAGCCCATGCAAGTGGTATCCAAATTTATGCACACGGATCATTCCACCCTTTCCTTGCCAATTCAGTTATAAATACATGCTTCATTCCCTCCATTTCACACCCAATTCCAACCTGAAATACTGCAGAATTCATTCCCCAACCATCACTAAAGAAGCAAGTTTCATTTCTCTTAAAATTTTCAGATCTCGAATTCAACTACATCTGGTTGTATTCATAGATCTAGTGCTTCTAGACCTTCATTACACACCTCATAGAACTTCTGTTTTGATAAAGCAAGCAAGGTTTCAAGCTCAAATTACCAGAACTCAAACTTGAACTCCAACTGGTATTTTCTTCGATTCTCCTAATCTTTTGACCTATTGGTTGTGGATTTGTGTTGGCTGAAGTCCTCTCAATGGAGGCATCATGTTTATGCTTTTGATTTTTGCAATTCATTGAGTTCATGATGAACACTAGATTTTTCCATCTCTGATTTCTCAAATCATAGAGATCTAGAATGGAAATGGATGGTACAAGGATGATGTACATCATCCCAGCTTTCTATTGATGTATAGATCGTTTGATTTGGTTAAGTTTTGAAGTTCTGCATTTTGGCCGGAATCTGGAAGCTCACCGGAGAAGACGATGGCTCCGGTGGCTTCATCGTCCCCAGTTTAAATCCTGGCCGTTTGATCCATTCTCCAGATTGAATCAGGAGCGTTGCTTGTTATGACTTTTAATTGTTTCACATGTGCACGCATTGACTTGGATCCACCGTACGCGCGCGCTTCCTGGCCTCATGATTTGCCAGCTCAATTAATGAGCTTAGATCAGACGGTCCACGCTTTTTTCCAATTTTTATTTTCTGTTTTATTTTCATTTTATTTTCTTTAATTCCAATTGTTTTCAAAAATTAATATCTTCTTCATTTTTAATCCAAAAAATATGGGACCAATTGCATTATTTCCCAAATAAATTCTAGTTTCTATTTCTGATTTTTAATATTTTTTATTTTGTCATTTGATATTTTTTGTGAATTTTCTATTTTCTGGTTATTTTTAATTCATTTTAAATAGTTTTTGATATTCAAAAAATACAAAAATATTTTCCTAACCTATTTAGATGATGATGGATCTATGAAAAATATTCTCATCAAGTTTTGAATTGATTTGAGATTTATTTGAGATTTTAGTTCAATTAGGTTATTTTTATTCATATTTAATTGATTAAAAATAGTTTCTGACTTTGAAAAATGCTGAATTTTTTTGTCAAACCTTGTTTGACCTTGTTGAACTTAGGATAAATCACTTGGACCTTCCAAGGTTGATTTGAAGTGATTTTGAAGTTTGACATTTCCATTTATTTTAATTCAAGTTTATTTTTAATATTAAAAAATGCCAAAAATAGTTTATTCATTTCTTGACCTCCAATCTTCATCTCACTTCTGTTTTTGATAGTTTGACCTTGACTTTCAATGTTATTGGTTAACATATGAGGATTGGTACATGATATTCCATTTAATGCATTTATATTTCTTTTACCATTTTGTCATTTCCATTTCTTCTTCTTCTTCTTCTTCTTCTTCTTCTTCTTCTTCTTTTTCTTTTTTGATCAATGAGTTGAAGGTTGATAAGTTAGCATTGAATAGAGGGATTTAACCTTCCTTGATTCAAATCTAATTCATCTTGATCAATTGATTAAGTGAATGGCTTTGCATTAAGGATAGGTTGTCTTTTGAATCATGCAAAAGGCTTAAACCAATACAAGATCAATTCTCTTCTCCTTTTTGGCATGGCAAGTTCTTAGGACTTGGTTCACTAATCAAGACTCCTAACTTATGTTTGTTGCCTATATTATTATTGACCAGCCTCAGATAGTTGTGACTTCTACATAAGTCCAATTACGATTGCTTAACATAGCGCTAAATTTGCCTTATGACACACTAACTACTAACACTAACTATTGAAAATTAACATTTACTTTATGCAATTTACTTTATGCAATTTACTTTAATGCAATTTACTATTCTTGCACATATTATTCATTTGCTTTTCTCTTTGCTCATTTGAGCACATGTTTATGTTAATGCCATTTGCCTTTTGCTCACTTGAGCACATAATTGTGTATATATTATTTTGCTTTGTGTTTTGTTTTGTTTGTGATGAACCAAATGCAAAGGAGTGGACTTAGTTTCTAGGACTTTCCCTATGCAAAGAAGTGGAGAATTGGACTTAGTTTCTAGGACCTTTCCTTGTGCAAAATTGGAGTAAGTAGATCTTAATGTTGAAGATGGATTAGAAGTACCAAATCTCTAAGCTCACTCTTGTCATTCTTGTTTTACCTTCATGGAACTTTTAATGTGTGTGCTTTTGTGCTAAGTGGAAGAAACAAGATGCATTGAGGATCTCTTTTGAGACTTGTTGGATTGCTTATACTTTGTGGTTGCTTATTCCAAAGGATGGAAGCTACTTGGATCATCAATATGATCTCAAAAGAGGAACTCCTAGTGTGGTTCATTTCTTTCCCTTTCTTTTTTTTACTTTTCCTTAGGATCTAGCCATTCTTCTTCTTCTCTCCACTCTAACCCAAGCCAAAACTTTTGTGCAAACATTTAACCATGGTTTTCAAACATTAGAAACCTAAGCCTTATGCTTTTGATTTTCTAACTTTCCTTTCATAACACTTATTTTGAATTGAATCTTTAAGTCAACTTTGACCACTTTTGTATATACTTCCAATTGGTAAATGTAACCCATTCAAATTTCTTTTTGTGGTTCCAATGGCCACTTCTTTAATCAAATTTTCCATAACCTTTAGCTATTAGGTTTGAGTTATCCTTGTGCTAGATGTAATACTCACCTATATCCTTAGTGATGGACAATGAGTCTTCCATGCTTATTATAGGGTCAACCCCTCACTAGCATGTTGAAGCTATCCTCACATGGTGGATTTGTGGTTTGGTTGAGTTTTCTCCCTTTGATAACAAAAGACCTCAAGGCTTTTGGACCAATCAATTCACCAACTCATTTTGAGATTTTTACCCCGAACTACGAGGTTTTGATCCTAATCTTTTTATAAGATGGTACGTAGGCAATGGGTTTATCCATCCAAACACAAAATGTAAATAACTTGTACATTCTCTTCTCATCTCTTCAATCATGTTTGCACAAACAAATTTTTCACAAAACAACAATCTTCACAAGCATGAAAAGGGCTCCCTAGGAGTACCTAGGATGTTTTGGGTGCCTAACACATTCCCATTGCATAACCAACCCCCTTACCCAGATCTCTGTTCCTTTTACTAGTTTTTGTTAAAACTATTAGGGTTTTGTTCGCTTTCTAACCATTCGTTTGGATAAATAGAAGTGCGGTGGCGACTCGACTTTGTATGATTTACCTTGGATTTAGTCAATATCTCTAATGCTAACGAATACCCCGCTACAGTATGATTTGTAGGTTCTAGTATGTTATAAGATGTAATAATGTTATGTAGCTTATCATCAACATAATTATCAAGAATGGTTTGAGGGGAAGAAATGATAGAATTAAGTGTTTCAAGGAATTTCATAACCTATTTGTGTTTTAGTGCTAGTTGAAATCTGTAACTTGTGGGGGTTAGAATCCTATAAAAATTTAATTTTGTAAAGAACATATCTCGTGTAATTTACCAATATTAAATCCTTTGGAGATTGAGATAGTTGTTAATTGTGTGACTGTATCCGTGTTTAATTTCCAATTCAAGCATAAAGTCTCTATTTTTCGCTATGAGACTTCTGCATCAAAAACTCTGATTTTTCCTTTTGAAAATCGGTCAAATTTTTCAAAGGGTCTATTCACCCCCTCTAGACCATTTATCTACTCAATATTCTCACCCAAAAATTGGCCTCAGAGCTGGTCTTATGGTCAAATCTAAGCGACTCAAAAGTTTGGGAATATGGCTGACGATGACGATCCAAATATTCTCTCAAAAGTTTGTACCTTCACTCAATGGCACCAGTTTTTAAAGGTGGGAATTATGCTTATTGGAAATAAAACATGTATGTACATTTACTATCAGTTGACAAAAATCTATGGGTAATAGTTACCGACGGTCATTTTATCCCAAAAAACATCGATGACACCGTTAAACATTTAAGGATTGGACAAATGATAAAACCAAAAATATTTAATATAAATTGAAAGTGTGGAACATACTTATCTCAACTTTAAGAGTGAAAGTATTCTACTCTTGTTTGCGTCATTAATAAACGGATGTTTTTCGCATTAAAAGCGGTGTTCCCTGTTTTTCATTTATTTTTGCAGTTTAATAAAAATAAAATAAAGATGGAAATGTTTATTTTCATTTTTCTTCCTTTTAATTTGTCTCGTCCCGACTCTAAAGAAATGCATGAATCAACATTCATGCAGATGCGATCATTCTCTGGATCTCATTGATAACAATCCTGTTACACCCTTATATGACTTCGACAACCCGATCTATCATGCCGAAGAAGAAGGCGAAGAAGATTGTGAACTGCCGGCAGAGTTAGCCAGGTTGTTGAAACAACAGGAGAAGGTGATTCAGCCGCACGAGGAGCAAGTTGAGATTGTTAATCTGGGCACCGAAGAGGTCAGAAAGGAAGTAAAAATTGGGGTTGCTTTGGAGATGAATGTCAAGAGCAGAATGGTAGCATTGTTGAAAGAGTATGTTGATATCTTCGCCTAGTCTTATCAAGATATGCCAGGGTTGGATACCAATATTGTTGTACACAAGTTGCCATTGAGAGAAGACTGTCCTCCAGTGAAGCAGAAGTTGCGCAGAACTCGACCCGAGATGGCCATGAAAATCAAAGAGGAGGTACAAAAGCAGTTGGATGCTGGTTTCCTAGCTGTCACTAATTATCCGCCTTGGGTCGCGAACATTGTGCCAGTACCGAAGAAGGATGGAAAGGTGAGGATGTGTGTGGACTACCAGGATTTGAACAGAGCTAGCCCGAAAGATGATTTCCCATTACCTCACATCGATGTGTTGGTAGATAATACAGCTCAATTCTCGGTGTTTTCCTTCATGGATGGCTTTTCTGGTTATAATCAAATTAAAATGTCGCTAGATGATATGGAGAAAACAACGTTCATCACACCATGGGGCACTTTTTGTTATAAGGTGATGCCATTCGGTCTCAAGAACGCCGGTGCCACGTATCAAAGAGCTATGGTGACCTTGTTTCATGATATGATTCATCATGAGATTGAATGCTATGTTGATGACATGATAGCGAAGTCCCAAATAGAAGAGGGGCATCTGGTAGACTTGGCCAAGTTGTTTAACCGATTGAGACAATTCAAATTGAGGTTGAATCCGAATAAGTGCACTTTTGGAGTGCGTTCCGACAAGTTGCTGGGGTTTATTGTAAGTGAAAAGGGAATCGAGGTTGATCCTGCTAAAGTAAAAGCGATACAAGAAATGCCTGAACCGAGAACAGAAAAGGAGGTTCGTGGTTTCTTAGGTAGATTGAACTACATTTCACGGTTCATATCTCATCTAACAGCCACGTGTGAACCCATGTTCAAGTTGTTGAGAAAAGATCAAACGGTCAGGTGGAATGATGATTACCAAGTGGCATTTGAAAAAATAAAAGAATATTTGCAGGAGCCTCCGATTCTGATGCCTCATGTGGAGGGGCGCCCGCTAATCCTGTACTTGACAGTCCTCGGGAGGTCTATGGGGTACGTACTGGGGCAGCATGACAAGTCTGGTCGAAAAGAGCATGCAATTTACTACCTTAGCAAAAAGTTTACCGACTATGAAACAAGATATTCACTGCTCGAGAAAACTTGTCGTGCTTTGGCATGGGCTGCTCGCCGACTAAGAAAGTATATGCTGGTTCATACCACTTTGTTGATTTCCAAGATGAATCCGATCAAGTATATATTTGAGAAGCCAACATTGACCGGACGGGTTGCGAGATGGCAAATGATTTTGACTGAATACGATATCCAGTACACTTCTCAAAAAGCAATAAAGGGGAGTGTATTGTCTGATTACCTCGCCCAACAACCCATTGAGGATTATCAACCAATGAAGTTTGAGTTCCCTGATGAGGACATCATGTTTCTCAAATCAAAAGATTGTGAGGAACCTATCCCGGAGGAAGGGCCTGACCCTGAATCCGAATGGATTCTGATGTTTGATGGGGCCGTTAACGTGAATGGTAGTGGAGTTGGTGCTGTTTTGGTTACGCCGAAGGGATCCCACGTTCCTTTTACTGCCCGATTAACGTTTGAATGCACCAATAATGTGGCTGAATACGAAGCTTGTATCTTGGGTGTCGAAGAGGCGATTGATTTGCGAATCAAGAACCTTGTTATTTATGGAGATTCGACTTTGGTTGTGAACCAGGTTAACGGGAAATGGCTTACGCATCAATCCCACTTAATTCCATAACGGGATTATACGAGGAGATTGTTGACGTTCTTCACCAAGGTGGAATTACACCATGTGCCGAGGGAAGAGAATCCTTTAGCAGATGCCTTGGCTACTCTGGCCGCTTTGATTAAAGTGCAGTGGTGGAATCAAGTTCCTAGTGTTGAGGTGGGACGGTTGGATAGACCGGCTTATGTGTTTATTGTCGAAATAGTGCCTGGTGATGAAAAGCCATGGTATTATGACATCAAGCGTTATCTGGAGGCCCAAGAGTATCCCGAGGGAGCGTCTAAGAAGGACCGAAAGACTCTGAGGAGGTTGGCCATGGCGTTCTATCTGAATAAAGATGGGGTTTTGTACAAGAGGAATTTTGATTGGGTTTTGCTCCGATGTGTCGATGACAAAGAAGCAAGCCAATTGATGAAAGAGGTGCACGAGGGATCGTTTGGTACCCACGCCAGCGGGAATGCGATGGTGAAAAAGTTGCTAAGGGCTGGATATTATTGGATGACAATGGAGGCTCAGTGTTTCGACTTCGTGCGGAAATGTCATAAATGCCAGATTTATGCTGACAAGGTGCACGTGCCTCCAAATCCATTGAGTTTGATGTCGTCTCCGTGGCCGTTTGCTATGTGGGGCATCAATATGATCGGGAAGATTGAGCCTACGGCTTCGAATGGGCACCGATTCATATTAATGGCTATTGATTACTTCACCAAGTGGGTGGAAGCGGCGTCTTATGCGAACGTGACGAAACAGGTCGTGGCCAGGTTCCTGAAAAGAGACATCATTTGCCGATATGGGGTTCCCGAAAGAATCATTACTGATAATGGTTCTAATCTCAACAACAAGATGATGGCAGAACTGTGTCGGGAGTTCAAGATCAAGCATCACAATTCTTCTCCTTATCGTCCAAAGATGAATGGGGCGGTTGAGGCGGCTAATAAGAATATTAAGAAGATTGTGCAAAAAATGGTCGTGACCTATAAGGATTGGCACGAGATGTTGCTGTTTGCGTTGCACGAGTATCGAACCTCAGTGCGTACATCTACTGGGGCAACGCCTTTCTCGCTTGTGTATGGGATGGAAGATGTGCTACCAGTTGAGGTCCAGATCCCGTCATTGAGAGTCCTAATGGATGTGAAATTGGAAGAGGCTGAATGGGTAAGGACTCGGTATGAAGAGTTAAGCCTGATTGAGGAAAAGAGGCCGGCGGCCATTTGTCATGGGCAGTTGTATCAGCAGTGAATGAAGCGTGCTTTTGACCGAAAGGTGCGACCTCGTGTGTACCATGTCGGAGATATGGTGTGGAAAAGGATCCTTCCTCCTCAGAAAGATCGTCGGGGCAAGTGGACACCCAATTATGAAGGTCCATTCGTGGTCAAGAAGGTTTTCTCTGGCGGAGCCTTGTTGTTGATGACCATGGATGGCGAGGATTTTCTATCCCCTGTGAATGCGGACGCAGTTAAAAAATACTTCGTATAAGAGACCCGCTGGACGAAAAGAATAAAATAGTCCAGGCAAAAATGGGCATCCCGGCAAACCAAAAAAATGAAAAAGGTTTGGGCAAAAATTAGGGATAAAAAGAGAAAAAACTGTACACCCGGCAAGTCGAAAACCCCACAAGGGCGACTTGGGCAAAAAAGGGTATCCCGGTGGACTGAAAACCCGAAAGGGCGGTCCAGGAAAAAGAGGGAGCGAAACGAACAACTGCGTCTAGCATGGTCGTTTGTACTTTCGGTAAGACACCTGGATAATCTAAAAGCGGAGATCGGTCGGAAGCGTCTTGTTTCAGAAGGCAGAAAGCGCGGAGAGTCTTGAGGGCATATGGGTTGTAACCGGTTTGGAACTCGATGAGATCACGGGTTCCCATTTCCATTAGGATAGATTTTCCTTTTTTGCGCAATTACCTCTTTTCAGAGATTGCTTCCTGTGTACTGCTCAGTTACGAGCCACCTTTTTTCAATCAATAAAATGCATATTCAGTCAAATAATTTTGTTTTTGTTTTCATTACCGCTTTGACTGCAAAAACATCCGTTTATTTTAATAAGAATCTTTGCATTTTGAGATATGGGGGTCTCTTCCAATGCATGTTTATAGGATTGAAAACCTGAAATCTTATTCGGAAGGTAGAGTGACCTGGGTGTTGAAATTTTGGCGCGCCTGGGGCACGTTTTATCTGACGATCTCTTTTGCAGGTGCTGTTGGTTATTTTCACTCACTTGCAGGTTGTGGTGCGAAACGTTTCTTTTTGATAAAAGATTCCTTTGAGGTCCAATCAGGGACGAGGAAGTGAAGAATGGTGTGGAGACGGCGAAAGGATGATGACGATCCTAGAGGATTAATTAAGAAGACTCTTCAAAGTCTGAAAAGTGGAAAATTGACATTGTGGTTAGATGGTGAATACCAGTGTTCGACGACTCGACGAGTGTTCCGTGTCAAATATTCCGTATCTCCCCAGCGGGTTCGAGGTTGGTGTTTCCTCAGCAGCCAGGCCTGAAGGTTGTGGTTCCCCCGGCAGGGGTGTGCGTTGGTGGTTATTCCCCAACGAAGTCCCCAAGCAGATCGAGTTCAGTGGAGGTCGTCCCCAGTGAGGATTATCCTTTCCCCAGTAGCAGTTTTATCCCGAGCAGGGTTGGAGATTGGAGCGATATCGAGTTCCTCAACAGAGTTGCTCGTGCCATCCCTTGAGGGGAATACTTTTTATGCATTCATCATTTAGAGAAGCATAGCATATTGCATAACTAATCGCGTAGCATTTCCATTTTCATGGAGCATTACGCCATCGAAAAATTCAAACATACGCATGTAAATCATAAAACATTCTTGGTATTCCAAGTGATAAACCAGAAGCTTGTTTCCAATACTCAGACTGGAGGTTGTTCATGACTTATTATCCCCGGCATAGGTCGTTGGCCCACGTGCCGCCTCAATTATCATTTTCCCTATTTCTGCCGATACTGACAGGCATAAAAATTTTCCGGTGTTCAGACCGAAGTGGCATTCAGGCCAATTTTCCGGTGTTCATACCGAAGTGGCATTCAGGCCAATTTTCTTATGTTCAGATCGAAGAAGTTTCCGACGTTCAGGTCGATGCAACTAGTGGCACTCAGGCCAGGTTTCCGGTATTCAGGCCGAAGTGGCATTCAGGCCAATTTTCCGATGATCAGATCGAAGAAGTTTCCGACATTCAGGTCGATGCAACTTGTGGCATTCAGGCCAAGTTTCCGGTATTCAAACCGATATTAATAATCTCATATCTTCCGATGCTCAGTATTCAGACTGATGAGCGGCATTCATGCCATGGTTATTTCTGTGTTACCATTTATTTTGGTATCCAGGTTAACATTCTTTTTCGGTATTCAGACCGACTCTCACCGTACCAGACGAATTCTTCTTTCAAGACCACCTCTTTGCCAATTCTGACAGGCATTGTTACTTCACTTCACTTCAGTGTAAATTTTCAGGCTTTTATTGTATTCTTTCAAGAGTGGTGTTTGGTGTTATTTCCGACGTTGCCAACGGAATTAGCACGGGAGAATGGAGAATGGGGTTCAAATGGAGAAAAGGAGACATAGGGTGTTTTCTGGAGAATGGGGTTCACAATGATGATCGGAGTTATCGTCAGGCGACTGGGGTTCAAATGGAGGACGGGGTTCATTGTTTGGCAACAAGAGTGACATGAAGTTGTCGGGGTTCAAATGCGGTGATCGGGGATCATCCGCGCAAGAGAAAATATTTGTGTAGGGGTTCAAGAAAAATTTATAAAGAAAAACTTTTTTGGGGTTCAAGAAAAGCAAAAAAAAAAAAATCCCAGTGGAGTGCAAATTGTTCGTTTGTTCTTGGTATTCAACCACTCTTCATCCTGATCATCTGAAAGCTAAGGTTGTTCATATCGACAGGTTCACAGTGGATTGAATAGGGGCAGCTGTAACACCTCAAAATTTGCCCTCCTTTTAATCAGACTAGTTTGGCACATTGCATTTAATGTTTTAGGGCATTAGGCATTGCATTTTGCATCTCATGTGAATTGAGAAGGTCATCCTCCAAAGCCTTTTCAAAAGATGGAGACGTTACATGATTCAAGCCTGAGGGTCTCTATGAATTGATTATCAACCATCTGGGGGTTTTCATTTCATTAGGGTTTCTTGATTCTTCAAAGGTCTTGAGCATCATCTTGTTTCCAAGGACATATAACCATCATCATGGTTCTATCATCATCAAGGGTTTCATAGTTCATTCTCAAGTTCCTTTGGATTAGGGTTGTGACCTATGGTCAACCCTAATCAATGCCATTCTTCCAACTAGGGTTTCTCAAAGAGATGAGGTATTTTCTTGGGATGAGGATCACATGGTTATCATAAGGGGCTTACGTGAGCTAGGGTTTCATTTTTGAGCAATTTCCCCAAGTGGTAGAGGCTCAAGTGGATCAAGGCATTTCAAGGTCATCTGAGGACCAAAAAGTCAAATGTGCAGTCAACTATGGGGGGGAAATGAGTTGAGACACCTCAATCATGTTCAAATGGGGTCTATTCATCATTTTAAACATCCATCTTGGAGATTCAAAGGTCATGGCAAAAGTTACTAAAAATGGAAAGTGACCTATAATTCAAAGTTTCCAAATTTGGTAAGTTTTTGGTCCACCTTCAACTTGACTTTTCAATATCAAAGAAGTTTAAAATGGATTTTTGGTGAACATGCAAATTGTAGATCTTTGTCTCCCCTTTCCAAAAAGCCCTAATTTATGTCCATGTGATGAATGGTTGAGAAGTTATGGTCATTTGATCACAAGGTGTGCATGGAAATTCAAAATGGCATAACTTTTGATACAATGCTCCAAATTGGTTCATTCTTTTGGCAAAATGCTTCTCATGTTCAAGACATCTCAAAATGATCTTTTCCATGCATGGGAAAAGTGTGTATGCTCATTATTTCACACATGTTCAAATTGAAAAAAATCTTCACCATTCATTTTTGGCTTAAGATACAAGTAAAATAACCTTTCAATCCTAGCCCTTGGTTGTTCATGAGTGGATTAAAGCCTTAGCATGGTGTGTCTCACGTGTATTATGGCCATGAAGTGTCAATTTTCATTTTTTGCAAATGGCTTCATAACTCACTAATCATGTTTAGTGAATGGCTAAATTGGTTTTCAGTGTGATTAGCATGGAATATAAATAGCCAAACCCTAATCATAACTGCCATAACTAACTTTTCAGATCTGAAAACTCAAGAACACTCTCAACTTTCTCTCTCTTCGATTCTCCATTTTTCTCCACACAAACCTCAAAGATTATCACATATTCTTGATCCTCATGCTTCACTGAGCAAGAATCATCCATCATTTGGTGCAATTCATCCAGAATTCGAGCAGTTCAAGCACAATCTCATGTTGATGGATTTTGGAAATTGAGGTGCATTCAAGAAGTTTCATCCAATTCTTTTTGCACAAAGCTTCAAAGGAAGCTCAAAGGAGAAGATCTGGAGTTGTAGAGCTTGAGAGAACGCGTGAACAGAAACCTCAATTCCAAGGTACCTTAGTTGCTTGCTTGCTTTTGCTCTTGCTTGATCATTGGATTGTGGTTGACACACCACTCAGGTAGTTAGCTTCTTACTTCATGTAGTCTGGAAGCCCTGTCACCTTTTTGGCAGGCATTTTGCTGGCAAGTCCTCCTTCAGAGGCTCTGTTTGTGTTTGTTTAAAATTGTTCCCAAAGACCTCCAAGGAGAGGCATGTGATATTTGATAAGACCTCCAAGAGAAGAGGCAATTGACGGATAAAAGGGATTAGTAGCCAGTCCCCCGTTATTCAGTGTGTCGTTCTTTATGCTCGCACTACGTGCTGATGCTTCTGAACATGTACCCCAGATCTTTGTTCAGTGTCTGTCAAGTGGAATAGGGTCCCACTTTCTGGATCCCCACGCTTTCTGTGTCATGAGCTCACCCTGGCCAGGGTTAAGAGCATGAGGTCTCATCCTCATTTAAACCTTGATCAGCTTCACCCTAACATTCAATGTTAGTGGTTAAGAGCTACAGATTACCCATTACAGTTTGGCTTGTTTGTCGAGGTTGATATGACCCCTCTTGACTAAAGCCTACCCATTGGTTGGGCCTCTTGTATGGATATAGTGTGTGATGCTTGTTCACTTGTGGTGGTGTGTTTATTTGCTTTCCTCTTCTCATCTCCATTTCTGTAGGAGTCGTACGATTAACTTCTGAGGAAGTTGAACGTATGTGGAGCTTAGACTTGAGTTGACTCGCTTCCAGAGTGAGTTAAGTTCTTGTTAGAGACCTCGACTTAGGGATATTTGATTGCATGGCAACTATTAGGCTCGAGTATCAGTCTCCCTATTAGTTTGTTGTTTCCCTGGTCTCTGGTTAGGAGAGTGTTTTACCCCTGTTAAGGGGAACTACGTCGCCCTGATTCTCATACCAGATGAGATACGTAGGCAGGAGGTTGTGAGCAATCTCTCCGGGCACCCTTTTTCTTTTTTGCTGTGTTGTTTTCGTGTGTGTTCACCCTTAGTCTCAACTTGTGTTTACCGTTTCATGGCTTTGTTTCGGGCATTTGTTTTCTTTGGTGTGAGTACCCGTGTGCTCAGCGTGAGTGTGTGTTGTATGTTCATACTCTTGGGGATTTCTTCTGATATTATTGGGGTTCTACTCGGGGTTCATTTGGGACGGTTGTTGTTACTTGGGATTCATTTGGGGTTCATTTATGACGGTTGTCATTCATTTGGGGTTCATATTTGGGGTTCATATTTGGGGTTCATTTATGACGGTTGTCATTCATATTGGGGTTCATATTCGGGGTTCATTTGTGATGGTTGTTATTACTTGGGGTTCATTTGGGGTTCATCTTTGGGGTTCATTTGTGGTGATTGGTTATACCTATCGGGGTTTATTCTGGATGTTTGGTTACTATGTTGGGGTTCGTTCTGATAAACTTTTTCTTTGGTGTTCGCTGGTTAGCGATTGCTATTATTGGGAGTCGGATGTAAGTCCATGTATTGGCATTCTGTTTCCTTTTGTGTTTGCTATTGTTGGGAGTCAGATATAAGTCCATGTATTGGCATTCTGTTTTCTTTTGTTTGTTATTGTCAGGAGTCGGGTGTAAGTCCATGTATTGGCATTCCGTTTCCTTTTGGGTGTGTCTTTCGACGTCTCAGCGTCCCTTTTTGGTGTCTATTTTCGGCGTGCGTTAGCCGAGCTACGAGTGCTGTGATTCTCCTCTAGATAGAGAAGATACGTAGGCATAAGACGCGATGTCTTAGCGAGCATGCCTCCCTTTCCCCGAACTACGTCGACTCTGATGTTTGTTTCTGACAAACTACGTAGGCCTAGGATGCGACATCCTGCCGAGTCCACTTCCTCCATTTTCTTTCTTTCCCCACCTGCTTATTATTCCAGTTTGTGCAGTTTTCTTTGAGCAGTTTATTAGCAACCCTTTTCTTACTCTTTGAGCTATCTTTTGAGCGTGGATCCCGTCGAGTACGGCGGACGTGAGGGGTGCTAACACCTTTCCCTTGCGTAACCGACTCCCGTACCTTGTAATCTCTGGTCGTAAGACCGTTCCTTTCCCTTTCTTAGGTTAGTCCTGCGCTCCCTTTCCGTCATAGGATGAATAGCATCGGTGGTGGCTCTGTGTTTTCCGCCGGTTGTTTTTCGCGTCGCGACAGCGAGGCCTTTGTCAAGCAGTACAAGTACAACGTTGATATGGCGCCTGATAAAGACCAGCTAAGGTCTATGTCTCAGAAAAATAAGGAGACATTCAAGGAGTATGCCATCCTTGGTTCTCAAGAACCTCATCCAACCCAGAAATCCTCCACAATCCTAAGCCGCTTCCATGGTGGTCCAAACCTGAACTTTGTTGTGCCTTTCACCAGAGATCCCCTGGCCACGACATAGATAACTACTATCCATTGAAATATGAAGTGCAAAAGCTTGTGAAAAGTGGGATGGTGTCCTTTGAGGATAGAGCACCTAATGTGAAAGCTAATCCATTGCCTGCTCATGGTAATGCTACTGTCAACATGGTGGACGGTTGTCCAAGGAATTTTTTAGTATTCAATGTATGACGTATCCATAGGTCATTGGTGGAAATGCACAGAACCTTATGTTTGATCAGTGACTGTAAGCATGACCATGATGGTTATGCAATTTGTAGTGTGGACCCCCATGGGTGTATGATTGTCAAGAGAGATATCCAGAAGTTGATGGATGAGAATGTAATCCAGATTCAACAATCGAGGGATATAGATGATGTAAATATAATCGTGTCGGTGTTTAAGCCCCCTGAGCGGGTAGTTATTCGGTTTGATAGTAAGAACAACAAAATGTCAATAGACATTTATCGTCGTTGGTTATACAGTTAGTGGGCCCTGTTCTGGATGCATTCGATAAAGCTGTGCCATATCAATACAATCCACAATCATAGAAAATGGCCAAGAGGTTCCTCTACCAGTTGCAGACTCTGTGGTGAATATTGTTGATATTGTAAAGGTGACCCGTAGTGGTCGTGTGTTCGGTCCGGTTTTCCCGAGAGAAGTAAAAGATGTTGCAGCTAGTAAGAAGGCAGAGATTCCAATGGTGAATCCAGTTAGTGCTCTACTGTGTTAGTCTGGTGAATCCAACAAACTGAAGGCTAATGATGATGATGAAGTATTAAAGTTGATAAAAAGAGGCGAATTCAATGTTGTGGAGCAACTGCTCCAGACTCCGTCAAAGATCTTCGCGCTGTCTTTATTGATGAATTTTGAGGCACATAGGGAGGCATTGCAGAAAGTGATCGAACATGCTTATGTATAGCATGATGTGATCGTGGATCAGTTTGACCATATAGTTACCAATATTACTTCTTGTAATAATCTGAGCTTTTGTGATGAAGAGCTTCTTGAGGAAGGTAGAAATCATAATTTGGCACTACACATTTCTATGAATTGCAAGGAGGACGCTTTGTCCAATGTGTTGGTTGACACTAGGTCATCTTTGAATGTGCTGCCAAAATCTACTTTGTCAAGGCTTTCTTATCAAGGCGCCCCAATGAGATACAATGACGTAATTGTTAAAGCATTTGATGGTTCCCGTAAAACCGTCATTGGTGAAGTAGACCTTCCAATTAAGATAGGTCCAAGTGATTTCCAAATTACTTTCCAGGTAATGGATATCCACTCGATCTACAGTTGTTTATTGGGAAGGCCATGGATTCATGAAGTTGGAGCTGTGACGTCTACTCTACACCAAAAGCTGAAATTTGTGAAGAACAGAAAGCTTATTGTTGTTGGTGGAAAGAATGCACTATTGGTAAGCCATTTGTCATCTTTTTCTTATGTTGATGCTGAAGAGGAGGTGGGAACTCCGTTCCAAGCCTTATCTATTGCTGAGGAGAAGAAAATTGGGGCACCCATGTCTTCTTTAAAAGATGCACAAAAGGCTATTGAGGCTGGAAACATTGATCAGTGGGGCCGTATGGTAGAGATCATTGAGAACAAGAATAGAGCCAGATTGGGATTTCAACCAGGGTCGTTCAACGTCGAAACTGAAGTTATGCAACCAAGTTTCCATAGTGGAGGGTTCATTCATGGGAATGATCAACACTCAGTTGTTGTGATTGAGGATGGTGACGATGAAGACGAAACTTGCACCAACTTTGTGACGCATGGCCAGACTTGCAATAATTGGGTTGTTGTTGATGTTCCTACTGTTATTCATCGCTTTAAGTAATTTTTTTTCTTCATTTTTTAGAAAAAATCCTTCTCCTATGCCTAAGGGAGAAGTGAACATTGTTGGGCATTTCTATTATCATTAATGAAATACAATTTTATTCATCCACATCTATGATGTTTTATTTTTACTTTTTACTTTTCTGAAAATGGTAATCACAAAAAACATGTTTAAATAATAATCTTCCATCTGCATAGTATTTGGTCACAATTCACTTCTCTAAAATCAAAATATCAAATCATTATGTAGGTTGGTTCTCAAACGCATTAAATACAATGATCCTACTCCCTCTATAAACTTTGATTTCCATTTGTTTAAGGCTGAGGAAGAGACTGATAATGAAGAAGTATCTGATGAATTATCTCGTTTACTTGAGCATGAGGAAAAATCCATTCAGCCGTTCAAAGAGCAGATTGAAGTAGTCAACTTGGGTTCTGAAGATGATGTGAAGGAAATCAAGATTGGGTCTCAACTGTGTCTAGAGGCTAAGAAGGGGTTAATTGATCTTCTTTGAGAATATTCAGATGTGTTTGCTTGGTCCTATCAAGATGTGCCATGGTTGGATTATGAGATTGTGGAGCATAGATTGCCGTTGAAACCAGAATGCTCGTCGGTCAAGCAAAAGTTGAGAAGAACTCATTCCGATATGGTAGTAAATATCAAAGAGGAAGTGTAGAAGCATATTGACGCTGGTTTTCTTGTTACCTCTGAGTATCCACAGTGGGTGGCCAATATTGTGCATGTTCCTAAGAAAGATGGAAAATTCCGCATGTGTGTTGATTATAAAGACTTGAACAAAGCTAGTCCGAAAGATGATTTTCCTCTGCCGCACATTGACATGTTGGTAGACAATACAGCTAAATTCAAAGTCTTTTCATTTATGGATGGATTTTCCGGTTATAATCAAATAAAGGTGGAACCTGAAGATATGGAGAAGACTACATTCATTACACCCTGGGGAACATTCTGTTATAGAGTGATGCCTTTCGATTTAAAGAATGCTGGTGCAACATACCAGAGAGCTATGACCACTATTTTTCATGATATGATGCATAAAGAGATTGAAGTTTATATTGATGATATGATTGCCAAATCAAGTGATGAGGAAGAACATGTTGAGCATTTATTGAAACTATTCCAGCGTTTGAGGAAGTATAAACTCCGCTTGAATCCCAATAAGTGTACTTTTGGTGTTCGTTCTGGTAAATTGTTGGGCTTTATTGTTAGTGAGAAGGGTATTGAGGTTGATCCAACCAAGGTCAAAGCAATACAAGAAATGCCTGCACCCAAAACTGAGAAGCATGTTAGAGGTTTTCTCAGCTGCTTGAATTAAATCTCAAGATTTATATTGCATATGACTGCCACATGTGCACCTATTTTCAAGCTTCTTTGGAAAGATTAGTCTTGTGATTGGACCGAAGATTTCCAGGAAGCGTTTCACAATATCAAAGAGTATCTGCTTGAGCCTCCAATTCTGTCTCCGCCTGTTGAAGGAAAACCCTTGATCATGTATTTAATTGTGCTTGATGAGAGTATAGGCTGTGTTCTTGGTCAGCAAGATGAATCTGGAAAGAAAGAATATGAAATTTACTACCTCAGTAAGAAATTCACTGACTATGAGACTTGGTATTCTATGCTTGAAAAGACATGTTGCGCATTGGCTTGGGCTGCTAAGCGTCTACGCCAATATATGTTAAATCATACTACTTGGTTTATATCCAAAATGGATCCAATCAAGTACATTTTTGAGAAGCCTTCTTTAACTGGGAGGATTTCCCATTGGCAGATGTTGTTATCCGAGTATGATATTGAATACTGATCTCAAAAAGCTATCAAGGATAGTGTCTTGGCTGAAATTTGGCTCACCGACCAATTGAAGACTATCAGCTAGTGCAATATGATTTTCCTGATGAAGATATTTTGTACATGAAGATGAAATATTGTGATGAACCATTGCTTGAAGAAGGGCCACAACCTAGTCCTCGTTGGGGCACGATATTTGATGGAGTTGTTAATTCGTATGGTAATGGAGAGGCAGTAATTATTACTCCTCAAGGCACTTATTTTCCATTTACAACTAGATTGACCTTTAAGTGTACAAACAACATGGTTGGGTATGAATCTTGCATTATGGGGCTTGAAGAGGCCATTGATCTCATAATCAAATATCTTGACGTCTATGGAGATTCATCTTTGGTTATGAATTTGATCAAAGGTGAATGGGAGACAAATCAATACGGTTTGATACCGTATAGAGACTATGCAAGGAGGATTTAAACTTTCTTTACAAAGGTTGAGTTTCATCATATCCCTCGAGATGAAAACTGGATGGAAGATGCTCTTGCAACGTTGGCTTCCACGATCGTGGTGAGATTCTGGAATGAAGTTCCCAATTTGATTGTGATCCGGCCTGATAGGCCCGCTCATGTGTTTGTTGTTGAAGAAGTTGAAGATGAAAAGCCATGGTATTTTGATATCAAGAGTTTCCTTCAATGTCAGATTTACCCGCCTGGGGCATCTCTGAAAGATAAGAAGACTTTGAGAAGATTATCTGGCAACTTCTACCTGAATGGTGATGTGCTTTACAAGAGAAATTTCGATATGTTTTTGCTTAGATGCATGGATAGACACGAAGCAGACATGTTAATAACTAAGTCCATGAAGGTTCCTTTGGTACTCATTCCAATAGACATGCTATGGAAAAGAAGATGTTGAGAGGAAGTTACTATTGGCTGACAATGGAATATGACTGTTGCAAGTTTGTGAAGAAATTCCACAAGTGTCAAGTTTATGCAGATAAAATTCATGTTCCTCCGACACTGTTGAATGTCATTTCCTCTCCATGGCCCTTCTCCATGTGGGTGTAGCGGGAAATTTATGATTATCAAACTATTGACAAGCTAGAGATAAAATAACAAGAGTCACCACCGCGCTTTTATTGGTTCCAAAGGAAAGGGGAAAAAGTACGAACAAAACCCAAAAAGTAAGAAGTTTTCAAATAAAAACTAATAAAAGTCAGAGATCACAGGTAAGGGGGTTGGTTACCCAGAGGGAAGGTGTTAGCACCCAAAGTGTCCTAGGTACTCCTAGGGAGCCCTTTTTGTGTGCATATGTACTTGGTATAAAGTGATGTTTACAAACAAATAGAATGGGGGGATGAGAAAAGAATTCATTAATTATATTTTTGTGTTTGACAAGACCTTCGGTCTTGTGCCTACGTACCAACATAAAAATGAGGGACAAAACCTCGTAGTTCGTGATACAAATTTCAAAATGAGTGTGTTGATTTTAACAAAATTTTAAGTTTGAAAGGCACAAAGGCCTAAAAATGGTTTAAATGAGTTAGTTCTTTATGGCTTTTTGAAAGTTTAAGTCAAGTATAGTTAAGTTTATTTACAAGTTTGATTTAAGAAAAGAAGTTTGAAAATGCAATGGCATAAGGCCAAAGTTTCTATCTTTTTGCAAAAGTGGTCAAAGTTTAGAACAAAAGTAGTTCACACAAAGAAGAGTTTTAAAAGTGGAGGGAGAGATTTTGAAATTAAAGAAATGGGGAGAAGATGAAGAGACTATCCTATATACAAAAATTAAAAGTTTAGAGTTGAAAAGATGTGACCAAATGGGTAGCAATCCAATAGACAAGTATGTCAATTAAAACCCAGAATTCCCTTGGACTTTTAGAATCAAGCAACACACAAATGCACAATTATATTATCTTGAAGAGCAAGGCATCAAATAAATACGTCCTCATCCAATCTTATCCATTTCATGATCTTCTTCAAAATAGCCCATGTAACAGATGAATTCCACAAGTCACAGGTTCACAATAACAACTTCACAATGATCGAATTGCAAGCACTTGGTTCTTTCAATAAGTTGGCATTGGCCAAGTCCATTAGCAAAGGAGGTTGGCTAGATTCTAAGTCCATTTGTCCAAGATCAAACCAACAGTCCACTCAATAGTTTTTTAGGGTTTTTGTTATTATTATGTGCATTAATGGTCAAAGACCACACAAACAAGTAAAGTATACACAAACAAAATATATCACACAATATGGTCCAAATAGACAAAGTGAAGATTGCATTAACATAAAAAATTAGAATGATATGAACAATGACAAATAAAATAGAATGCTAAAAGTAAATTGCATTAAAGTAAAAGCTTGAAATTAAAAGTTAATAGATAGTAAGTTAGAAGTTAGTTTTGTTTTGCTTTTGCTTTTCATTTCAAGACATTCTTTGGAGAACACTCAACCCACTTATCACAAGCATGGATCCTTGAACCAAAACATCTTCCACAGGAAGGAAAAAAGGCCAAGTTTCCACACAATACCATGAAAGTGGGGAGACTTACAATCTCACTAACTAGAATGCTTATGCCTTTTATGTCATAAATTTAGCGCTATGTTAAGCAATCGTAATTGGACTTATGTAGAAGTCACAACTATTTAAGATCGGGCGATAGAATTTTCGTGTTAATGCATGTTAGAGACATAGTAAAATGAACTATGCTCATCAAACATACCACACACAAAAAATATGCAAAAGGTGTGGCCTAATCTCATCCATACTCATGTCAATTTTTCAATCAACTAGCATTAGGACTTTGATATGTCACAAGCCAAGTGGAGTGAATGAATGAAGAAGAGGAATGAGATGAAGGGGGAAGGGGATGGATGAAATCACAAATTGGTCAAAGGAGGACTTTTACCAAATTAATATCATTCATTCATTTTGGGAGACGGAATGTACATTCCATCGATCCCCTGAATCCAATGATATTAATTTGACAAAGTCAAATCAACCTTGACCAAGGCCCAACAACAATAAGCAAACTCAAACAAGTCAATACAAGTGGTCAACAAAAATAATTGGCATTTATTCAATTAAAAATAATAAAATAGTGCATTTAAATCAAATATGGTTTGTCCAATTCCTAAAATCTCATCAAAACACCAAAGAAATGGCCATGAGATTTACCATAGGTCAAACAAGGTCAAAGGACCTTGGAGAAAAAATTTCATAATTTTTGGACATTTAAAAATATTTTTAAACAATTAAAAACAAATGCAAAATCAATTAATTCATGAAAAATATTAATGATGATCCAAAAATAATTTTAATTCAGAATATGAAAGAGAAAAATATTTGAATTTTTTGGGTGAAAGTCCCATATTTTTTAGATCAATATTGAATTTATATGAATTATTGAAAATAATGCAATAAAAATAAAAATTCAGAAAATAAAAAATACGTGGACCACTTGATCTCCCTCATTAATTGAGGTGGCAGATCAAGTGGCCAGGAGCGCGCTATCCACCATAGACACTAGTCTGCGCGTGGCAAATTTGGTAATCAAAACCAACGATCAAGATTAAAACAAAAGGAACAGATCATGTGGTTCAGAGCTTTGCCAACTCATTGCCGGAGCCAGAGCTCCGGTCATCTTCTCAGGTGGACCTCACCGGACTGGTCCACCATGAACCATCACCAAAATGGAAAACAAGGACATGATCTAAAAGAAAAAATGGCATTGAGCTCGAATCTGACCTCCATTCACTCCAACTCCAAGCATATTGAGAGATACATGGAGTTGAAATTTGAGGTACATTTACTGAGTTTCTTCGATTTGGCCTCAAAGCAACTCAATCTTCTTGCCTACATTGGTAGGACTTCAGACAACCAAAGAATCAATGGAATTGAGCAAGAATTTAAGAGAATCGAAGAGTTCAAAATTTCTGGAAAATACCTTCAATGTAGGTCTGGATTCAATGGATCTTGATGTTGCTTGTGCTTGGTCTCACTCCACTTGCTTGCATGAGAAGGATTGAATGGTTAAAAGGCTATGGATTCCTGGAGAATTGAATTCCAAAACAGTGGAGATTCAAGCTCAAATTCAAGAGAATTTTTCAGGCTTATCCTTTGCAAAGTGAGGGTTTGAAATGGGGGATCAAAGCTAACGCTAGTGTCTATCTATTTCTGAGCAATTGAAGCTCTATTTGTAGATGAAATGGTTGATAATTGCACACTCTAATTCACTTTCCGATTTTAGCAAATGGTGATGCAAGTGTGCATGGGCGCGCATAGGCCCATGAAATGATTGCTTGAGGTCCACAAATGAATATCAGATGCTCTGAACTAAGCTTGGATTGCAAGGCAAATGCACATTGATTTTTTAAGCTTGATCCTTGCCAAGTGATGTCACCCTATTTAAGCCATGCGCAGCCTATGCATTTCTTGTCCAAAATGAATGAATTTGAGCTCTTTGGAAATGCGAGATTAATAGGAACAACTTTCATGTTCAACACTTTTTTATTTGGAGCTTCGAACTTGGAGAAATTTGAGGTGGAAGTTTGGAAATTTTTGACATATCAAAATTTTTCTAAGTGTTAAGCCATATGTTTCAATATTCCACCTTGCTTAACTTTTTATATGAGCTTCAAATGAGAAACGTGTATTCATCAAAGTTGTAGCTCTCTCAAAGACCTTAAAAATGGTCACCAATTTCATGTCATTTGGATTTGAAATGATAGAGTTATGCATTTTTGAAGTTTGGAAAAATCACTTGATCAATGGTATAGGTCAAAAGTGACCTATAATGTAACCTCATATCACATGCTCAAAAAAGTTGAATTAGCTCCCACTCCAAACATAAAAGTTAAATTATACACATTGAGTTTGATTGTGCAACTTTGAAATCTTTCATCTCATAAAAATTGAGCAAGTTATGGCCTTGGGAAGTTGACTTTCAAATTAGGGTTTAGACAAAATGACCTATAATATTTCAACATAGAAAATGTAGATGTTTTTGATTGGCTGCATTTTGTGTTAAAACACTTACTGTACTTAGATGTCTTGACTGATGTCATGACATGCTTAAGTAGTATGCTACATGATTTACAGAATGTCAAACTGAATGTTATGACATTCATCCCTGATAACATATACTTAATTATGGGCCAGTTAGTTTTTCTGGTATAGTTCAGTACTTATTTCAGGCTGTTTTAGTATGCTGTAGGATT
This sequence comes from Lathyrus oleraceus, assembly GCF_024323335.1. Lineage (NCBI taxonomy): Eukaryota > Viridiplantae > Streptophyta > Magnoliopsida > Fabales > Fabaceae > Lathyrus > Lathyrus oleraceus. Next base: position 50,283,363 of record NC_066579.1, on the reverse strand, counting down.
AGCTAATACAAGATTTACTGAATGTCAAACTGAATGTTTTGACATTCATCCCTGACAGCAGATACTGAATTATAGGCCAGTTGGCTTTTTCTGGTATAGTTCAGTATTTAATTCAGGCTGCTGTTTCAGGAAACTAACAGCAGAGCTAGAATTAAGAAACCTAGCATATGGCCTATGTTTTGGACGTCAAACTGAATGTTATGACATTCATTCCTCACAGCACATGCTAAAGTGTAGGCTAGTTAGTTTTTCTGTTATGATTCAGTATTTATCTCAGGCTATTTTTCAGGAATCTAACAGCTGTGCTAAAATCCAGGAAACTAACAACTGTGCTACAATTAAGAGACCTAACAAATAGCCTATTTGTTAGCACCCTAATATGTGGAAATTAGGTTAACTTGCTTAACCTTAATTTTAGGAAATTCAAGTACAAGGCCCAAGTGCTGCATTATAAAAGGATGGCAATCCTACTTTCAACAATTCAGGGGTTTTGGAGTGTGAAGAATTAAATACATCATTGTATTTTCTTCCTGTACGTTTATTGTGTCTTGAATTAGTTTTACTTGTGAGCCAAGAAACTATCACTTAGATGATTGCATTGGACTAGGGTGTTTATTGAGTTGTAATTGTTGTGTCACTCTAAGCTTTTAAGCGTGAGTGTTGTGTTTCTTGATTAAAGCTTTTAAGCACAATCAAGAGTTGTTTGAAGTTTATCTTCACCACTACTTTAAACTTATTAAAGGTTGTAATCACTGCTGTGATTGAGGGGGAGTGAGTAGGAACTCAAGTCTTAGTTTAGATTGAAATTGGATTGGGTAGGTCTTAAGTGATAGGATTAAACGTTGGTTTAAGTCCTGAATTAATACCTCTTATAGTGGATTTCCTCCCTGGCTTGGTAGCCCCCAGACGTAGGTGTGTTTGTCACCGAACTAGGTAAACAATACTCTGTGTTATTTACTGCCCTTTACATTTACTTTCTGCATCATTCCTGTCTGCGCAGAATTGGATGTCATAACATCCAGTGTGACATCGATAGTCTGTTACTAGAATTTCAATTGGCATCAGAGCAGGCACCCTGCCTGTTAATTTCTGGGTGAGATCTAGGGACGTTAGTTTCTAGTACCATGGACAAGGATGTAGGATTCTCAAATAGACCACCCATGCTGGATGGTTCTAACTATGATGACTGGAAACCTCGTACGATATCCTTCTTGAGGTCTTTGGATAGCAAGGTCTGGAGGGCTGTCAACAAAGGATGGGAACATCCAACGAAGACAGGTAAAGATGGAATCATTATGCAAATTCCTGAAGAAGAGTGGGACAAAGAGCAAGAGGCATTAGCCCTTGGAAACTCTAAGGCCTTGAATGCACTGTTCAATGGGATAAATAAGAACATCTTCAGACTGGTGCATCACTGTGAGCTGGCAAAAGAAGTTTGGGATACTCTCAAAACAACTCATGAAGGTACCTCCAAGGTAAGGATGTCTAAACTCCAGATGCTGACTACTAAGTTTGAAAATCTGAGGATGAAAGAGGATGAGACTATTCATGACTTCCACATGAATATTCTTGGAATTGCCAACACTTCTGGAGGCTTAGGAGAGAAAATGTCTGAAGAAAAACTTGTAAGAAAGATTCTCAGATCATTGCCCAAGAGATTTGCCATGAAGGTTACTGCTATAGAAGAGGCTCAAGATATCTGCAATATGAAGGTTGATGAGCTTATTGGTTATCTCCAAAATTTTGAAATGGGCTTGTGTGATAATGTTGAAAAGAAAAAGAAAAGCATAACTTTTGTATCAAATACTGAAGAGGATTCAAAAGAAGGAAATATTGGAGGTGATGAAAGCATATCAGAAGCTATAGCCATGCTTGGAAGACGGTTCAACAAGTTCATAAAGAAGATTGATAAAAAAGGTAGACCAAATGTCAAGAACATTTCGTCTGACATCAGTAGAAGATCAACATCTGAAGAAAAGTTCAACCAAGGCAAGGGAATCCAGTGTCATGGATGTGAAGGTTTTGGACACATTAGAGCTGAATGTCCTACCTTCCTCAAGATGCACAAGAAGGGACTTTCTGTCACCTGGTCTGAGGGAGATTCTGAGAGTGAATCTGAAGGAGAATCTGCTAAACATGTCACTGCACTAACTAGTGTATGTGCCTCTGATGATGACTCAAGTGGAGATGAACTTACATTTGATGAACTTGCTGCTTCATATAAACAGCTATGTGTCAAAAGTGCAGAAGTGTGTATACAAGGAGAAAAGCAGAATAAACTCATCAAGGAGCTGGAAGCTGAGAAGAAGAAGCATCTGACAATCATAGATGGTCTAAATGGTGAGATAACCTTGCTGACCTCTAAGCTAGATCAAATGACAAAATCCATCAGAATGCTGAATAAAGGAACTGGCACTTTGGAAGAGATTCTAAAGGTGGGACAGAAATCAGGAACCATGTCTGGTTTAGGCTTTGTTAAGGAATCCTCAACTGAACTCAAAAGCTCAAAGGCTGAAGTTCATAAAATCAAGCAGAAGTCACAACCAATGTCACAACATCAGGGAAACAGAAGGATTAACCATCAAAAGAAGAAATTTCAAAGATGGAGATGCCACTACTGTGGTAGATTTGGTCACATAAAACCCTTCTGTTACAGGTTGCATGGTTATCCTAACCAGACCCCTCAAGTCAGACCTAAGCAGAAGGCATCTAAGCATAATGCCCCCATCAAGAAACAACAATGGGTTGCAAGATTAGCTCACACATCTCTAAGGGCATCTACCAGAGAAGACTGGTATTTTGATAGTGGCTGCTCAAGACATATGACTGGGATGAGTAACTTATTGGTAGATATACAACCTCATACTACCAGTTATGTGACCTTTGGTGATGGAGCTAAAGGAAAAATCAAAGCTGTTGGTAAGCTGGACAGTCCTGGAGTTCCAGAACTGAATAATATGTTGTTAGTAGAAGGACTAACTGCTAATCTCATTAGCATAAGCCAGCTATGTGATCAAGGCTTCAATGTACAGTTCACTAAGGAAGAATGTGTTGTGAAAAATGGAGAAAATAAGGAAGTTATGAGAGGATCCAGATCCAAAGATAAATGCTATCTATGGGAACCTAAAGTCTCAAACTACTCCTCAATGTGCTTCTCAGCCAAGGAAGAAAAGGAAGTGTGATGTGGCAAAAGATGTGGCGCTGATGGTTAGATGCTGGCAGTCCTCATTGATGCCTGCTTGTAATGTTTTGGGCTCTTCATGAGTTCCTTGGATTTGTTCATTATCTCAGCTATCACAGTTGTGTATGATGATGGTTTGTACTGCTTAACTATTATGTTTTAACATGTTTAATGTTATAACATCTCTCCTAACATTCTCTGATAGATTAATTGACATTTATTTTGTCTAATTTGTCACCATTGGTCAATTTTGACTAAAAAGGGGGAGAAGTGTTGATAAGTGTTGATGTGGAATGTGGAAGCAGTTGTGTATGTAGTTGAACTGAAGGACAATTATTATTGAAGGAAGTGCGCAGGTGTTAAAACAAGAATGTTGTTCTGTTTACAGATGTCAAAGAGGATGTCTGATATGGTGCACAGGTTTTGATGTTGAAGCAGATGTCAGAATGACATTCTGGCTGGTACAGGTGCTGGAGTTACAGTAGCTGTTATTGGATGTATGCACAGATTTAGGGGGAGAAGGAGTACCCTTGTGCATTTGTGTGTCTTACTAGTTGCATCCTTAACTAGTAATTATGTTTTTGTTGCACAAATTTAGGGGGAGGAGAAGTACCCTTGTGCATGTGTGTATTACTAGTAACTATAAAGCTAGTAATTGTGTTGCTTCTACTGCTGTTTAAACTACTGTTATGTTGTTTAACTACTGATAGTTTACCTTGTGAACAAAAAGGACAGATATATGTTTTAGCCAAAATTTGCCAAAGGGGGAGTTTGTTGATTCTTAGTGTTGGCAGCAATTTTGGTAAAACAAAGAGTGTTCACAAGATGTTATGTGTGATGTCTTAACATAAGATATCCTATGTACCTGTTGGAGTTCAAAAACATGTTCATGCAGTATTTGTTTCAGAATGTCATACACAAGGTCATGGCATCTGATATGGTATGTACCTGCTGGAGTTCAAGAACATGTTCATGCAGGAGTGTTTCAAGAAGTCATACACAAAGTCATGGCATCTGATATGATTGTACCTGTTGGAAGTTATAAAAGGAATTATGGAATTATGAAGGATTTTTCCAGGATGTCAGACCCGATGTCATGACACCTTATACACAGAACATTCAGTGTGAATGTCTGGTGTTTTGTGATTGCCCACTTAATGGCAATCTGTGTATGATTGAAGATCTGTTTTGTGGCTGTAATTTGTCACTCTAAAGTTGTGAAGCAAGAGTGTGTGTCTACTTGATCAAAGCTGTGAAGCAAGATCAAGTGGGTGTCGTCTTGATCAAAGCTGTAAAGCAAGATCAAGAGTGTGTATTCTTGATTGAAACTGTGAAGTAAAATCAAGTGTGTGTGTCTGAAATTTGCTTGTAATTTTAGTTTTGTTGGTCTGTAATATGAAGTGTTGCTTTGGCAACATTTTTGACAAAAAGGGGGAGTAACACATGTACCCCAGGACAACAGATTTCATGGAAGTTGAAGGTCCTCTAAACAAGAGGTTATGTTGCTGTTTGCTATCTACTTGTGCTGCTGCTGTTTGAAGTTTAACTTCAATGTGTGCTGAGTGTGTTGCTGTTTGTGCTGCTGCTATTTGAAGTTTAACTTCTATGAGTGCTGTTGTGTGCTTTCTGCTGCTGTGAACTCTGTTGTGATGCCAAGTTATTTTAGCCAAAAATTTGCCAAAGGGGGAGTTTGTAGATGTTTTTGATTGGCTGCATTTTATGTTAAAACACTTACTGTACTTAGATGTCTTGACTGATATCATGACATGCTTAAGTAGTATGCTACAGGATTTACTGAATGTCAAACTGAATGTTATGACATTCATCCCTGACAGCAGATACTGAATTATGGGCCAGTTAGTTTTTCTGGTATAGTTCAGTATTTATTTCAGGCTGTTTTAGTATGTTGCAGGATTAGCTAATACAGGATTTACTTAATGTCAAACGGAATGTTATGACATTCATCCCTGACAGCAGATACTGAATTATAGGCCAGATGGCTTTTTCTGGTATATTTTAGTATTTAATTCAGGCTGTTGTTTCAGGAAACTAACAGCAGAGCTAGAATTAAGAAACCTAGCATATGACATATGTTCTGGACGTCAAATTGAATGTTATGACATTCATTCCTGACAGCATATGCTAAAGTGTAGGCTAGTTAGTTTTTCTGTTATGATTCAGTATTTATCCCAGGATATTTTTCAGAAATCTAACAGCTGTGCTAAAATCCAGGAAACTAACAACTGTGCTACAATTAAGAGACCTAACAAATAGCCTATTTGTTAGCATCCTAATATGTGGAAATTAGGTTAACTTGCTTAACCTTAATTTTAGGAAATTCAAGTACAAGGCCCAAGTCCTGCATTATAAAAGGATAGCAATCCTACTTTCAGCAATTCAGGGGTTTTGGAGTGTGAAGAATTAAATACATCATTGTATTTTCTTGCTATACGTTTATTGTGTCTTGAATTAGTTTTACTTGTGAGCCAAGCAATTATCACCTAGATGATTGCATTGGACTAGGGTGTTTATTGAGTTGTAATTGTTGTGTCACTCTAAGCTTTTAAGCGTGAGTGTTGTGTTTCTTAATTAAAGCTTTGAAGCATAATCAAGAGTTGTTTGAAGTTTATCTTCACCACTACTTTAAACTTATTAAAGGTTGTAATCACTGCTGTGATTGAGGGGGAGTGAGTAGGAACTCAGGTCTTAGTTTAGATTGAAATTGCATTAGGTAGGTCTTAAGTGATAGGATTAAACAGTTGGTTTAAGTCCTGAATTAATACCTCTTATAGTGGATTTCCTCCCTGGCTTGGTAGCCCCCAGACGTAGGTGTGTTTGTCACCGAACTGGGTAAACAATTCTCTGTGTTATTTACTGCCCTTTACATTTACTTTCTGCATCATTCCTGTCTGCGCAGAATTGGATGTCATAACATCCAGTGTGACATCGATAGTCTGTTACTAGAATTTCAGAAAATGATTTTCCAAGAAAAACTAGCTCTAGATATCAAAATGAAAGTTGTTTGGAATTTCATTTAGAGTAAGTTTGCTCTTGGAATCATTTTCATATGGTGAAAATTGTAGGAGACAGGGTCTAGGGAGACCCAGTTTTGATCAGATGAATCCATCTAACCAACCACCATCAACCAACTTGCTAACTCTCAATTCTCTTGACTTTATTGGCTCATGGTAGATCATATATGCATAAGATGATGAATTTTGAAGTGTCCCTTGATAAATTTGATCAAATGGTGAGATAGCTTGTTGGAGAAGTTACTCAAGATACCCAGTCAAACTAGGATTTCCAAGGAAAATCACCCTCAAACTCTTGAGGAAAACTTGATCAATATAATATGTAGAGAACATTGGGAATCATATATGATGTTCACAACCATTCTTGAATAAATTGTTGGTTGTACTCTTTGTTCATGAGGGTCTCAAACCCTAGATGTGAACTTGAAGAATCAATGATATCATGCCCTTCCTACAAAAGTGTTAGACAAATGCAAAGACATATTTTTGGTATTTTAGTTAGTAAAATGATAGAATACAAGTATGACATAATCACAAAGTTCTTGGTGATCTCTCCCAAAACAAACCCAATGAAAGAGGGGTAAGGAGGATGCCAAGGTGTGATCCCAATGCTAATGCTTATGATGGAATTACATGAGGGATCTTAGGGTTAAAATTGGGGTCTTACAGTGGGGAATTGATATGATTGGCATGGTTGAACCCAAAGCTTCAAACGGATATCGTTTTATTTTGGTGGCTATTGACTACTTCACAAAGTGGGTTGAAGCGACATCGTATGCGAAGGTAACCAAACAAGTTATTATCAGATTTATCAAGAACCAGATTATATATCGTTATGGTGTGCCAAGTAATATCATTACTGATAATGGATCAAACTTGAACAATAATATGGTGGAAGCTCTTTGCAAAGAGCTTCAAGATTGCACACCATAATTCTTCTCCCTACAGGCCAAAGATGAATGGGGTTGTTGAAGTTGCAAATAAGAACATTAAGAAGATCATTCAGAAGATGATGGTAACCTACAAATATTGGCATGAGATGCTCCCGTTTTCTTTGCATGGGTACTGTACATCCATCCATACTTCAACAAGGGCAACCCCTTTCTCTCTTGTTTATGGTATGGAAGTTATGCTCCCCATGGAGGTTGAGATCCCATCATTGTGTGTTCTGATGGAAGCCAAGTTGACAGAAGCGGAATGGTGCTAGACCAGATATGACCAACTGAATTTGATTTAAGAGAAGAGATTGACTGCCATGTGTCATGGTCAGTTATATCAACAAAGAATGAAGAAAGATTTTGATAAGAAGGTCATGCCTCATGTGTTCATAGAAGGTGACCTTGTGCTCAAGAAGATTTTGTCTTTCAAACCTGATGCAAGGGGAAAATGGACTCCTAATTATGAAGGCCCATATGTTGTCAAGAGAGCCTTTTTAGGTGGTGCTTTGATTCTTACAACTATGGATGGTGAAGAGTTCACTCGTCCCGTGAATGACGATGCTGTCAAGAAATACTTAGCCTAAAAAAGAAAAGAACATCTCACTAAGTTGAAAACCCGAAAGGGAGGCTTAGGCAAAAATGAGCGTCTCGGTGGATTGAAAACCCGCAAGGGGGATCTAGGCAAAAGTTAGAGACATAAAACAGAAAATCTATCCCGATAGATTGAGCACCTCACCTTGGGCAATTCTAGGAAAAAATTAGGGATTATGGAAAGTAACTGCATTCGGTTGGTCCTGATCATTGGAGGCAGTTTTGAGCAAGTCGTTTGGTTCTGATTCGTCATTCTCAACCAAAGCCAAGGGATTAATGGATATTGAAGTTGGTAGGAGGAGTAATGATCATTGTATTCAATGTATCCCTTATCCATGTAAATTACCATTTTCAACTTTTTGTAAAGATCTATGGAGTCTTGTCATTTACAGACTACCATTCTATTAAATAAAGTTAAGCTTTTTATCCAATTGTTTCTACTCTTATTTATTTTCAGTTAAATAAAATTGAATTTTTACGATGAGTAGTAGGGTCTCACCCTCAACAAGCGGCTCAGACCCTATACAAAATTTTATCTCCTATATTCTGTGGCGGATTTCATCTTCAGATATCGAAGATCTCTTTTTCCCGATAGTATTTGATTTTGAGCAACATTTGATTCCCCTGCAAGGTTGTCTCCCATTTAATATGGTGTTGATCTAAAACTCTCTCCGAGTTGAATCCTAAACAAATATTTTCTCTCTTCCCGACCAGGATTGAGTTATTTAGAGCTAGATGATTTATTTTTCATCCCTAACATTTGGCTCCAGTTGGTGTTTCTATCCTGTTGAGATCAACCGAGTGTATCAGCGATGATTTAAATCTGGGATATTTGTATCCTTTGTGATTGTTTTGTCAGCATAATTATAATCATATACATACATATTCATGCATAAAACACAACATCAAATATTTTCATTATGCATTTTATGGCATTTGATTTCTTATTTCTGATCCCCTGCTACGATGATATTATTTCCCATGCAGGATTGGTGTGTCTATCCTCCTTCGATTGCAGAGTGTCAGCCCCTTAAGTAGAAAGAGTTTAACCTTTCTTATTTCCCCACTCAGTTATTTCCTTGTGGATGATTATTGCTTCAGTTTCCTCCCCAGTTAACTATCTAGATGGACTCACTCCCCTTGAGTTATATCCTCATTGGGTCAAGTCTTTATTTGACCATGTCTTTCTAATTCCTACCTATATTGATATTTTAGTCCCTTGAGAATATGTTACCCGGTAACTGATAATATTCTTCTCAATTTTTGAGTACATTACTTTTGCCCAATACCCGGTAAAATGTAATCTACTTCCTTTGTTTTCCCCAGCGGATTCATTTTCACGTTTCCCTAGACAATCTATCCTTGATATGTCCATCCTAACTAATGATGGGTATTCTCCCTTTGTGGTTTTCTACCCAATAAAAAGTTAGTTGTAATCCCTATTTCATTCCCCATAGAGTTAATCCTTGATATGTTCATCTTAACCGATGACATATTTTCTCCTCTTTGCGGTCTTCTGCCCAGTAACAGGTAGTTGTAAATCCTAGTTTTCCCCTGTTGAGTCTATCCTTGACATGTTCATCTTAACTGGTGACAGATATTCTCTTTGGTATTTTATCTAGTAATTGATAGATATGATTCTTATTTTTTCCCCGAAAGTCTATCCTTGGTATGTTCATCCTAATCGATGATGGATATTCTTCTTTTGAGCCTATCCTTGATATGGTCACTTTAACCAGTGACGAATATTCTCTCTTTGGTCTTTTGCCCAGTAAGCGATAGTTGTAAACCCTATTTGATATGTTCCCCAGTAGTTTGTTCTTACCCAGTAACCGGTAATGAATATACCTCTTTTTTCTCAGCGACTCATCCTTGATATGTTTACCCTAATCGGTAATGGATGTCCCTCTGTCAGAGTACATTATCTTCCTACCCAGTAACCGGTAACAGATAATATACTTATGATACTCCTGTGTTAAAGTTTATTCTTCCCCAGTTGAGTTTGAGTGTGACTTTCCCTAGTGAAGTCACCATTCCCCTGTTTGGTCTGAGTATTTCAGTTTTGTTCTGATTTACTTGTTTCCTCGGCAGATTTTCCCTTATTCCCCAACTCAGTCCTTCCATCGATTTATTTTCATGGAATTCCCCTCGTGTCTCCAGCAGTTTTAAGTCGTAGCCTGGCCTACGCATAACCTCTTATCCCTAGGGTCTCTGTCTCCCCAGTGAGTTTTCCTTATGGAATGCATCATACTCCTGTGGACTTTCAGTCTCTGCGGAATCCTTTCCTTTATGGCAATATATTCCCCGCAAAGATTATTTTAACATTTCATATCATATGCATCATGAGGTCTCTTAGGGACCAAAATTTGTTTCTAGATATTGTTATTTAAGTCCATTCTACTGAGTTGATACGAAGATTTTAACCTTCACATCCTCAGTTAGAATGTCGTTAAATAGGGGCAGCTATAAGACCCCAATTTTGATCATAAGATCCCTCATGTTATCTCATAATATGCATTAGCTTTGGGATCACACCTTTGCATAATCCTTACCCCTCATTCACTGGGTTTGTATTAGGAGAGATCACCAAGCACATTTGATTGTATCATACTTTGTTTTTCATTATTTACTAACCAAATACCAAAAATATGTCAATGTATAGTTTGTTGCTTTTGTAGGTAGTGTGTGTGTTCACCCATGCTCCATCAGACTCATATTTAGGGTTTGAGACCCTCAATGCAAGGAGACTAATCAAGAGTTGGTTCAAATTGACTCTAGACATCATATATGGATCCCCATGGTCTTCACATCATCTTACACATATATTATCCTCCATGAGTCCCAAATATCAAGAGAATGTCAAGTTTGCAAGATAGTTCATGTTGGTTGACCAGAGAAAGGCAACTGCTCAAAACTGGGGTTACCTAGACCCTATCTCCTACACGTTTGGTCATATGAAAATGATTACAAGAGAAACGTTACTCCTTATGATATTCCAAACAACTTTCATGTTGATGTCCAGAGCTAGTTTTGCTTGGAAAGTCTTTTTTTATGGTGAACTATTATAAGTCATTTTGTTTGAACCCTAGTTAGAAGGACAACTTCCAAGGACCGTAACTTGCTCAATTTTTATGAGATGAAATCCATTCAAGTTTCCTGATCAAATTCAATATGGCTTTTTAAACTTTTATGTGTGGAAAAATTTCAAATTCACCTTGTAAATGCATGTGCCAAGAGGAAACGTTATAGGTCATTTTGGGTCATTATCATTGAACGAGTGATTTTCCTCAACATCTAAAATGCATAACTACTTTATGCCAAATCTAAATAAGGTCAAATTTGTGACCATAGGTTTTAAAGCTATACAACTTTGATGAATTAATGTTTTCCATTTGGAGTCCATAGCAAAAGTTAATTAAGGTGGAAGAAGTGAACATTTGACTTGGTACTTAGAAAATTTTCAAATATGTTTGATTTTCCAAACTTCCACCTAAACATTCATCATGATACAAGCTTCAAATGGGAAAGTGTTCAACATGAAATTTGTTCCCCTTGATCTCACCTTTTCAAAAAGTCCAAGATCGCCTCATTTGGATCAAAATTGAGGGACTTGCGAATGGATCCTTTATGGGATTTGTTTTGGCAAGTTTTGGATTCAAATGATCATTCCCCTTTGCATGCTTCCATGTGATGACCTCAGTACTCTTTGTGCATGAATTGAAGTTGGATTACATCATTATTTAGGCCCAAATCATTCCCCATGCATCCATGCACCTTGGTTTCAAATTTTAGCAAATTTTCAAGTGGTGCAAAGATCAATTCCCTTGCCTATTTAAACAAGCTCATGGCCTCAGAAAACACAGACACACCATGCCCAAGCTTTTCCAAGAGAACTCAGAACCTCACACCATAGAATTCCTTGAAGATTTCTTTGAAATCAAGTTTGAATTTCACCTTCTATGTTGAAGTTCAAACTCCAAGGATTCATTTCCTTTTTCATCTCAATTGATTACTGCAAGTAAGAGGAGGAAGAATCAAGCAAATCCAGATCAAGATCAAGCTGAATTGAATCTACTCGAAGGTGAAATTTCAGAAACTTCTCTTCTTCGATTATCCCTCATTTCTCAATTATTTTGATTGATTTTTGGTTGGCTGAAGTCCTACCAATGTAGGAAACAAGATTGAGTTGCTTTGAGGTCAAATCGAAGCAACTCAGTTCATGATCCTTAAATTTCAAATCCTTGTATCTTTTTATATACTTAGAATTTGAGAAATTTGAGGTTAGGTTCGAGCTCCTGAGCATTTTCTCCTTGAAATAGTGTCCTTGTTTTTCATTTTTCATTAAGGTAAGGTTGGACTAGTCCGGTGGTGGTCATCGGAGAAGATGTAGCGGTAAATTCACGACCATCAAGCTATGGATAAGCTAGACGTCAATTAAAACAAAGTCGCCACCGCGCTTTTATTGTTTCCAAGGGAAATGGAAAAGTACGAACAAAACCCAAAAAGATAAGAAGTTTTCAAATCAAAACTAATAAAATTCCAGAGATTACAGGTAAGGGGGTTGGTTACACAAAGGGAAGGTGTTAGCACCCAAAGTGTCCTAGTTATTCCTAGGGAGCCCATTTTTGTGTGTACATGTGTTTTGGTATAAAGTTGATGTTTGCAACAAAAAAAGTGGAGGGATGAGAAAAGAATTTATTAATTATATTTTTTTGTTTCACAAGACCTTCAGACTTGTGCCTACGTACCAACATAAAATGAGAGATCAAAACCTCGTAGTTCGTGGTAACAATTTCAAAATGGGTGTATTGCTTTTAACAAAAATTTAAGTTTAACAAAGGCACAAAAGGCCTAAAAATGTTTGAATGAGTGTTTTTTCTTTTTGTCTTTTGAAATTTGAAGTCAAGTATAGTTAGGTTCACTTACAAGTTTGATTAAGAAAAGAGTTTAAAAATGCAATGGCATAAGGCCAAAGTTTCTAATTTGCAATATGGTCTAAGTTAAAAAACACAAGCAAATAAGATTTTAAAAGGAGAGAGAGATTTGAAATTAAAGAAGTGGGGAAGAGATGAAGAGACTAATCCTAAGTAAAAATTAAAAGTTAAGAGTTGAAAAGATCTGACCAATGGGATATAATCCAATAGACAAGAATGTCATATAGAAACCCAAATTTCCCTTGGACTTTAGAATCAAGATATATCAATACACAAATAGCAAGATGAAGAGCAAGGCATCAAATAAAGATAGCCACATCCAAGCTTAGCAACTCCATGATCTTCTTCATAATCTCCCATGTATCAGATGAACTCAAAGATAGGCACTAGGCACAGGTTCAAAGTAACATCTTCAATAAGACCAGGTAGCAGATGAACTCAAATGAATCTTCAATACTTGCTTCAGATGAAGTTTCAATTCACAAGCACTTGGTTTCATGAAAGTTGGCATTGGTCAAGTCCTTTTACATAGGGAGTGTTGCCTAATTCTAAGTCCAATGTCTCAGATCCAATCCAACAGTCCACACAAATGTCTTTTAGGGTTTTTGTTGTTATTATGTATATTAAGGTCAAAAGACCACAAACACAAGCAAGTATATACAATCACAATATAATCACAAGATAAGGCTAAAATGAGCAAAGTGAAAATGGCATTAAGGTAAACAAGTTAAATGGTATAAATAATGGCAAATGAATAAAGACTTAAAAATTAAAGTGCATAAAAGTAAATGGCTTGAAATTAAATGTTAGTTGTTAGTTGATTAGAAGTTAGTATTGCTTTTACTAGAATGTTATGCCTTTTGTGTCAAAAATTTAGCTCTATGTTAAGCAATCGTAATTGGACTTATGTAAAAGTCACAACTATTTGAGGTTGGGCAACATATATTTTAGTGTTAATACATTTTATAGATATGGTATTATGAACCATACTCCTAAAACATACCACACTTAAAAGAATATGCAAAAGGGTTGGACCTAATCTCATCCACACTTATGTTGATTTTGCAATCAACTAGCCTTAGGATATAGAGACATCATAGGTCCATTAAATGAATGAGAAGAGAATGGGATTGAGATGAAGAGGGATGGGAAATGGAATCAACACAAATTGGTCAAAGGAGGAGTTTTATCAAATTAAAATCATTCATTCATTTTGGGAGATGAAATGTACATTTCATCAATCCTCTAAATCCAATGATTTTAACTCAACAAAGTCAAATCAACCTTGACCAAGGCCCAACAACACAAGTCAAACTCAACAAGTCAATATCAAAAGCGCAACACAATTTATTTTTCAATTAAACAATTAAAATCAATTAAAAAATGCATTAAATTAAATTATGGTTGGTCAAAATCCTAAAACCTCATCAAAACACCAAATAAATGGCCATGAGATTTATCATAGGTCAAACAATTAAAAATATTTACAAAAACAATTAAATCATGAAAAATAATAATAATGATCCAAAAAATAATTTTAATTCAGAAAATGAAAGAGGAATTTATTTAAATTTTTTGGTGAAACTCTCATATTTTTTGGATAAATATTAAAATTAATATGAACTAATGAAAATAAACCAAATAAAATGAAAAATAGAAAATAGCAAAAAATGTGGACCACTTGTTCTCCCTCATTAATTGAGGTGGCAGATCAAGTGGCTTATAGCGTGCGTTCCACAGTAGACCTTAGTCAATGCGCAGTAGGAAAGGTAATCAGAACCAACGCGTGAGATTAGAACATTTAAAAAGGATCTTATGGCTCAGATGAATGCCAACACACCACCGGAGCCAAAGCTCCGGTCTCCTTCTCCGTCGAGCCTCACCAGACTGGTTCACTCTCAACCATCACCAAAATAAAAAAGAAGGACACGAATTTAAAGTAAAAATGCTCAGGAGCTCGAACCTGGCCTCAATTTCTCCTAACTCCAAGCATATTGAAAGATACAGGGAGTTGAAATTTGAGGATCATGATCTGAGTAGCTTCAATTTGACCTCAAAGCAACTCAATCTTGTTGTCTACATTGGTAGGACTTCAGACAACCAAAGATTAAGAAGAATTATGGAGAATTGAGTGAGAAATGAAGAGATGAAAAATTCTGTAAATTACCTTCAATGCAGGTCTGTATGAACACGATCTTGCTTCCAATTGCTCTTGATCTTGCTCTGGACACTTAATGGAATGGAATTGAATCAACAAAAGGCACACGACTCTTAGAGATTTGAACCTCAAAACAGTGGAGATTCAAACTCAATTTCCAATGGAAATTCTCAAGGTTAAACTTTGAATGAGAGGGTTTGGAGCTAGGGATTCAAAGTTGGCGCGCAGGGTCCTTAATTCTGAGCATGAAGGGCTCTATTTATAGGCCAAATGATTGTTATTTGAACACTTGAAATTATGTTCCAAAAATAGCAATGTACATTTCAAGGATACATGGGCGTGTGATAGGCCCATGTAATCATCTCTTCAGGTCTAAAAATGAGTACAACACATTGCTGAAGTCACATTGGTAAGCCATGCAATTGTGTATGAGGAATGCAAGTTCAATTATGCCAAATGGTGATCCAAGTCCAAGCCATGCGCAAGTCACTCATAATTTCTCCAAATGGGATGAAATTGGACTTTTTGGAAAGGTTAGATTAAGAGGAACAACTTTCATGTTGAACACTTTTTCATTTGAAGCTTGGATCATGATGAACGTTGAGGTGGAAGTTGGGAAAATCAAACATGTAAAAAAAAAAATCTAAGTGTCAAGCCATATGTTTACTTATTCCACCTTGGATAACTTTTTATGTGAGATTCAAATGAGAAAAGTTCCTTCAAAAAGTTGTAGCTCTCTCAAAGTCCTTCGAAATTGTCAAACATTTGACCTCATTTGGATTTATCATGAAGGAGTTATGCATTTTTGAAGTTGAGGAAAATCATTTGTTCAATGGCATTGGTCCAAAATGACTTATAATGTCTCCTCATATCACATGCATATAAAAATTGAATTTGATCTTCCTCCAAACATCAAAGTTGGAGTATACATCTTGAATTGATTGTGCAACTTGAATAGCTTTCATCTCATTAAAATTTAGCAAGTTATGGCCTTGGGAAATTGACCTCCCAATTAGGGTTTAGACAAAATGACCTATAATCTTTCACCATAAAAGATGACTTTCCAAGAAAAACTAGCTCTTGATCTCAACATTTGGAATGTCATTTAGAGTAACTTTTCTCTTGGAATCATTTTCATATGACAAAAATTATAGGACATAGGGTCTAGGGAACCCCGGTTTTGATTAGATGAATTCCTCTGGTCAATCACCATGAACCAACTTGCTAGCTTGGTATTCTCTTGACTTTTGGGACTCATGGAGGATAATATATGCATAAGATGATGAAATTTGAAGTATCCCTTGAAATATTTGATCAATTGGTGAAGAAGCTTGTTGAATAAGTTACACAAGATACCTAGATGAATTAGGGTTTCCAAGGCAAACCAACTCCAAACTCTTGATGAATTCTTGATCAAAATAACATGTAAAGACCATGGGGGACTCATATATGATGCTTAGAGCCAGAATAAACCAATTCTTGATTGAACCCCTTGCACTGAGGGTCTTAAACCCTAGATGTGAGCTTGATAGATCAAAGGTGAGCATATGCCCTATCTACAAAAGAGTTAGATTATACAAATACATATTTTTGGTATTTTGGTTAGTAAAAATGATAAAATATAAAGTATGATACAATCAAATGGTGTTTGGTGATCTCTCCCAATGCAAACCCAATGAATGAGGGGTAAGGAGGATGCCAATATGTGATCCCCATGCTAATGTATATGATGAGATAACATGAGGGATCTTAGGGTTAAAATTGGGGTCTTATAGAAGATGACCGGAGCTAGGGATCTGGTGGTGCGTTGGCAAGGCCCAAGCCATTTGATCTGGTTCAAACGTTTTAATCTTGAGCGTCCATTTTGATTACCAAGTGTACAACGCGTTTGACTCAGGTGTTTGTGGAATGCGCGCGCTTGACCATCAGATATGCCACCTCAATTAATGAGGGAGATCTGATGGGCCTTGTTTTTTTGAATTTCTTTTGAATTTCTGATTTTAGGTTTAATCCATTTATTTTGTTTAATTCATAATAATTTCATTTTTAATCCAAAAATTTTTCTCTTTCATTTTATGAATTAAAATTATTTTTTGGATTATTTTTATATTTTTCATGAATTAAATGTTTTTGTGCATATTTTAATTGTTTAAAAATACTTCTGACTTTTCAAAAATCATGAAATCTTTTGTCTAAGATCATTTGACCTTGTTTGACCTAGGATAAATCTCTTGACCATTTATTGGGTGTTTTGAAGAGATTTTAGGTTTTGACCAAATTAAATTGTATTTTAATGCATTTTTAAATTGATTTTTAATTTATTAATTGTGTAAAAATTATGTTGAGCCATTTTTATGGTCTTGTGATGTTTGACTATTTGTTTAGGCCTTGGTCAAGGTTGATTTAACTTTTGTTGGATTAAAACCATTAGATTTAGGGGATTGATGAAATGTATATTTTATCTCCCAAAATTAATGAATGATTTTAATTTGATAAAATTCCTTCCATGACCAATTTGTGTTTCTCTCATTCCCCTCCCTCTTCATCTTCATCCCCATTCTTTTCCATTCCTTTAATTGACCAATGAAATCTCAAATGTCCTAAGCCTACTTGGTTCATCAATGACCTTGTGTCAGATGAACCAATACAAGTATGGATGAAATAAGTCCATCCCTCATGATGTTTTCTTTTAGTGTATGGTATGTTTTAGGAGTTTGGTTCATTATACCAAATCTCTAACATGCATTAACACCTAAATTTTTATTGCCCGACCTCATATAGTTCTGACTTCTACATAAGTCCAATTACGATTGCTTAACATGGAGCTAAATTTGACCTTAAAGGCATAGCATTGTAGTAAGTGAGATTGTAAGTCTCCCATCCTTCATGGTATTGTTGAAAACTTGACCTTTTTTCATTCCTATGAAAGATGTCTTGGTTTAAGGATCCATGCTTGTGAATGGATGGTTGAGTGTTCTCCAAAGAATGACTTAATTAATTAAAAAGCAAAACATCATTATCACTTGACTAACACTTGACTAACATTTGACTAACTTTTATTAATATTACTTTACTTTCAAGCCACTTACTTTATGCAATTTAATTTTTAGTCATTTATCATTCATTGCCATTTACATTTCATTTAACTTGTTTATGTTTATGTCATTTTCACTTTGCTCATTTGAGCCATATCTTATGATTATATATATTTGTTTGTGCATTTTTTATTTTGTTTATGGTCTTAGGACCTTAAAACACTTAATAAACAACAAGAACCCTAAAAAAATATTTGGTGGACTGTTGACCTTGATCTGAACTTTTGGACTTAGGATTAGGAAACATTCCCTATGCAAAAAGGACTTGGCCAATGCCAACATTCTGAGACCAAGTTATTGAGAACTGAGCCTTCATCTGATGCAAGTCTTGAGACTTATTTGGATTCATCTGCTAATTTGTCTTGGTGCCAACTGTTATTTTAATCTTGTGTCTAATGATTTGCTCTGAGTTGGTCAAGGAATATTTCATGTGACACATGAGAAGACAAAGAAGACTGCTAGCTATGGGATTTGCTTGCTTGGATGAGGCTATCTTTATTTGATGCCTTGATTTTATTGATGCTTGGATATTTCCAATTGCTTGTTGATTATTGATTGATTCAAAGTCCAAAAGGAAAATGAGTTTTCTATATGACATTCTTGTCTGTTGGATTGCATCTCATTGGTCAGATCTTTTCAACTCTTAACTTTTAATTTTATGCTTAGGATAACCTCTTCATATCCTCCCACTTATTAAATTTCAAAATCTCTCCCCCTTTTCAAAAACTTTATTTGCTTGTGATTTCAAACTTAGACCTTATTTCAAAATAGAAACTTTGGCCTTATGCCATTGAATTTTTTGAACTCCTTTTTCTTAAATCAAACTTGTAAATAAATCTAATCATATTGACTTAAAATTTCAAAAGACAAAAAGAATTAACAACTTCATTCAAATTTTTTGGCCCTTTGTGCTCTTCTAAATTAAACTTTAGTTAAAAGTAATTCACTCATTTTGAAATTGTTACCACGAACTACGAGGTTTTTGATCCCTCATTTTTATCTTGGGATGTAGGCAAAAGTCCGAAGGTCTTGTCAAACATTAAAATATAATCAATGAATTCTTTTCTCATCCCGACACTCTATTTTTCTCAAACATATTTTATAGAAAAACACATACACACATAAAAAGGGCTCCCTAGGAGTACCTAGGACACTTTGGGTGCTAACATCTTCCCTCTGTGTAACCAACCCCCTTACCTGTAATCTCTAGAATTTTATTAGTTTTGATTTGAAAACTTATTATCTTTGGATTTTGTTCGTACTTTTCCCTTTTCCTTTGGAAAAAGTAAAAGCGCGGTGGCGACTCTGGTTTTATTGACGTTAAACTTATCCATAGCTTGATGGTCATGAATTTACCGCTACACACCACTAATGAATCTCTTTGCAAGATGTTTTCTACTATCATACAGTAAATTTGAAATGTCCCTCATGGGAAAGCTTACATATTTCTTAGGATTTCAAATTAATAAATCCGAAGAAGGAACCTTCATAGTCCAAACAAAGTATTGCTTGGAGCTTCTCAAGAAGTTTGATATGCAAAATTCGTGGAGCATCTCGACACTCATGACTTCAAACGTGCTGATTAACAAAGACGAGAATGGATTGGAAATTGACATCACCAAATATAGGGGTATCATAGGATCCTTACTATATTTAACAACGAGTAACTCAAATATTATGTTTAGTGTGTGTATGTGTGCTAGATATCATGCGTCACCTAGGGAATCACACTTAAGGTCTTAGAAAGAATTTTGAGGTATCTTAACCGAACCTCGCAACACGGTCTTTGGTTTCCCAAGTGTAGCACATGTAGCTTAGTACGTTTTTCTAATTCTGATAGTGCAGGGTGAAAGTTGGATAAGAAAAGTACTAGTGGTACTTGTCACTTATTTGGAAATTGTTTAGTTTTTTGGCATAGTAAGAAGCATCATAGCCTTCCTCTTTCTAGCACCAAGGTTGAATAAGTATCCGCTAGTAGTTATTGTACACAAGTCTTATGGCTAAAGCAACAAAGGCTAGATTATGATTTAAAACTTGGTTGCATTATGATCAAGTGAGATAACACTAGCACAATAACCCTTACCTGGAATCCAATACTTTACTCACGAACTAAACATATAGAAATCTGACACCATTTTCTTAGAGATCGTGTTAAAAAAGAAGACGTTTTTTTTAATATGTTGATACAAAAAATCAGATTGCTGAAATTTGTACAAAACCACTATCATCCGAACCTTTTCGCAAGAGGTGTAAGGAACTGGGAATCTTGGATTCCTCGTGCTCTAAATAGATTAAGATCCCTGTCGAGATTCTTTTTCTATTTATATTTTTTAATTCACTAATAATCTCTTGTAGCAAATAATATTTTTACCAACTCCATTGGTATGTCTCTATGACTCTTCTATCTGGTTATATTATTGTGTGTATGTTTGGTCTGCATATATTCATTGGCTTGTTTATTACACTATTTATTTCATTCGTTCATCTCTAACATGCTTATCATTTTTAATCTTTTCATCTAAATTCATTGTAAATTCGTGTTGTTAATTATGTGCATTTGAGCATTCATATACTTGTTCATGCATTATTTAATATTCCATTCATAGTAGTTTTTATCACAAAATCTTTTGTTGATACGTTGTTGCATGTCTACTTGAGTATTTGTTGTATGTAGCATTCCAATATTCGTGTTCTGTATCCGATCTCTGATGTTGTATATTCTTCTTAACTTTTTAGCTCATGTGTTCTTATGCAATTTATCTTTTATGTTGCTTCCTATTTGGAGTTTAAACTCATTGTCATGTATCTCTTTTTGATATTTTCAAAGGGGGAGAAGTTGTAATGTGAGTCTATATTTGTTTTATGCGTTTTATGTTGGTTATGTGTGCAATGTTTCAGGGGGAGCATAATAATTTGTGTGCTTTTGGCTCATAGTCGATTCAATTCCAAGTGAAAGTTTACCAAGCATAAAAAAAGGGAGACTGAAGTTGCATGTCTCTAATACATTAAGAGGGAGAACCCCAATACTATTTTTTTCTTATGTCTTAAGCTTTCGTTTCTTTATTATTGTTTATTAAGTCTCCTTTTGTATTACATATCTTTGTATTAAAGTTTTGAATCCAATCGTTTTAGCATGCATAATTCAAGTGTTTGCATTTGAGTAGTATCATTATGTTTTAAGTCAATTGGTTGAGTTAATAGAATAAGAACCATATTTGATGTTGATTCAATTTATCTGACAAGTGTAATCTAAAACTATTTTGAAAGACTTGAAAAATTAAGATGCGTGTGACTCGAATCACTCATAAACCCTGATTCGAATCAATTAAACCAAGGGAAAACATGAAAGGTTTTAGATCTGTGACTTGAATCACAATTTTCACTTGATTCGAATCATTCAATACCGTGACTCGAATCATAAGTTACACCTGATTTGAATCACATGATTCCTATTAGCACCTGCCAAGTTTGATTCGAATCACCACTTACACATGGCTAGAATCACACAATTTCTCACTTTTTCCTGCTGGCCTCTGTCTAAATTGATTCGAATAATAATTTATACATGACTCGAATCATGACCTTTCATGACTTGAATCACGATTATACCTTGACTTGAATTATAAGAAAATGGGTCACTTCTTTTATATTGGTATTGTTTCACTCTACTTGTTCACTTGACTCAAATCAACAAATGTTCTTGACTCGAATCAAGTAACCATTTTCACCTATTTTTGTGCTTTATATCTAGAACCTATAAATATTTTATCATATCAAATTTCTAAAAAGTGTAGTGTAACAAGCTTAACGTACATAACTACATGAGAACAACTTCCAATTTTGAAAATTCTAAAATGTTTTAAAAACAACTTCCAATTTTGAAAAGTGTAGTGTATCGAATTTCTTTCATCTTTAACCTCTAGTTTGGATTTAGATCTTGATTATGAAGATTTTTAATTATTGATGGTGACGTATCTTCAAACTAACATTTCTTGAAGAGCATGTAAAGATTTTCAGGAGGCTTGTAAGATCTTGGAAATTGTGACAAATTCCAATGAAAAAATATGGTTCTTCTCTCCAAGCTCACCTTGGTAGAGTTGTGTGGAAGCCTACAAACAAGTTAAGAGTTATTCTCAATCTTTTAACAGTTCAATGCTCAAGAAATCGGTGGGGATTAGGGGTGATTGTCACACACAAAGACTGAGAGAAGATTGGTGAAAATGGAAGATTCAAGAAGCGAAAATCGAGTAAAGATTTCATAGAGAGTTTCGCGTCAAGGTTGTATACGAGTCCAGATCGAAATAGGAGATTTCTTTTCTTAGCATCATTATGGATATTGTGTTTGTATGAACTCGTGTAATTTTTGTCAAAACATAGTGGAAGAATAACTTTCAATGGGAAACCATTGGAGAGTGGAGTAACTTCCAGAATCAATAATTATGTCAAGCCTCTATTCCACAGACACCTTTACTAGGTCCTACTGGTCCCTTGAACATTTATCTATCTGAAAAACAATAATGAAACTTTGACTGCATTTGTAGGATTCCACACATATCTACCAAAGTAACCCCAGAGATACAACTTCTTATTTTTCTTGTTGGATTGGAAAACTCCATCACCACCATGCAATCTCAATCTTGACATGCAACTCAAGAACTTCATAAACATCAACAAATAATGAACCTCCTCTACAATAAATCTCACATTCTCTATAATTGAGAAGCAATAATGATGTTAATCTTTCTAGAGGTTGAAGATGAGTTCAAATCTAAAAGATAGATGTGAAAATATGTCCTTTGAAAGTGGGTTTCCAAGGTTTTAGAAAGACTTTCAAATATATCATTATCATTAGAATAATCATTCTTATTATTATGGTGAGAAATGAAAATGATAATCTAAAAAATTAACAGCGAGGGAGAGAGGCAAATGATATATATAGGTGCTTGAGATTATGCATAAAAATGAGTAAATATGATGTTTGGTTAGAGTGATAAGAACATGTATGTTTTGAGTCAAGAGACAAAGTAATTTGGAATAAGATCTACACTTATGAGAGACCCATTTCATCCATGATTCGAGTCAAGAACATTGTGATTCAAATCATGAACAATGTGATTCGAATCATGAATACGTCATGATTCTAGTTAGGAACAGTGTGATTCGTGTCATGAACAATGTGATTCGAATTATGAAAAGTGTGACTTGAATCATGACATCATCAAAAATTCCTGAAAGCCTCTATTTCATTTAATTAGAATCATAGATTGTAAGTGATTCGAGTCACACACAATAAATCTCATTTTTTCAAGTTTTTTAAAGTAGTTTGAGATTTCAATTCTCACATAACTTGAACCAACCTCAAATATGGTTCTTGTTCCAAAAACTCAACTAATTGACTTAAAGCATATTCCTCACACTCAAAACAAACATTTTGATTAAGCATGCAAAACATGATTTTATAAAAATCACTTATTTAAAAATCATTCCACTCAATTCTAATATATATGCAAAGATATAACTAGAGGAGACTCAATTACGAAAGCGATAAATGATAAATAATAATAAACGAGACAAGCAACAAATTCAAAGCCCTAAAGGCCATAGTAACTTCAATCTCCCCCTTTTTTAATACTTGGAAAACTTGCATTGTAATTGAGTCGACTTGAGAATTAAGTAAAATGTGATGAAGGTTTTTCTTTGTGCTCCCCATAAAACATTGCACCATTTCAAATTTGCATAAAACACATAAATCAAATTAAGACTCAAATTACAACTTTTCCCCCTTTGACAAGATAAAAAAGAAATAGATGCTAATGAGTCTAAACGAAAAATAACCAGTAACAAAACAGATAATCTAGAGAAAATATAACTTAACATAGCTAAATAAGAATATACAACAAATAAAATGATACATCATTGAAGCACGGAAGCTAACGCATGCCAAATGCAACAAATATACACAACAACAACATGGAACATTCAACATCAAGACACAATTGTTAATTCACATACAAAAGCCTATTGGAAGAGGTATAAATAATGCATCGACATAAAGATATATGTCAACATGCACATAATCAAAGGGGATGCACTTAAAGATATTCTAAATGCAAAAACATGGAGTCAAAAATGAAAAAACAATATGAAGAAAATAATTTTGATGCAAATGAGTTGAAGTAATGAATTATCAAAATGAAAACAGTATGATATACAGATGTAACACAATCAAATGATATGAATGAAAGAAAATGAGGTTTTTATTAAAAAGAAAGGTTTTATTGATGAAATGAAATGATTGAATGAAGACTAAAAAGACACGCTATAAAATTAAAAATTGAAAGCTATGATTTGAGTTAGGTATAAATGTGATTCAAATCAAGTAGAAATATTTTTATGAGAAGCCAATTAAGCTTCGAATCAGATGGTGGCGTGATTTGAATCAAATGAACCAGTAACTTTTTAAGAAAAATTAAGATGTCTTTATTCAAATCGTGATATCTTTTGATTCGAATCGTGAAGCAAAAATCTTAAAAATTTAAATGCATGAAAATAGCTTTTATGAAATTGAAAAAAATGATAACTGAGGTTTTTAAATGCTAAAGTATTTTAATGAATATGCTAGAGGAGTTAATGTGATATGAAAAACAATTTTAATGATGCATGAATGAATGAATAATGTTATACATATATGAATAGCGACAACTCGATGCCAAAAATTAATGAAATATGTAATGCAAGATATTTTAATGAAAAAAAACTTTAATGGCAATGAATGTCATGATGCAAATGATTACACAAAACATCAAATGAATAAAATGATCTAGATGACAACAAAATGCAAAAATGAATGTAATGCTTAGAAGAATGAGATATATCATGCACACGTAGAAAACATATAGTACATATGTAAAATACATAAAAAAAACACATCAACAAATAATTAAAGGTACACTAATAGAAGACAGACGAGAGTGGAATGGTCATACCAATTTGATGATCAAGGCTCTAACTTGTGGTGCAAATAATAGTTATTACACAAAACTTAAGCAAAAATAAATAAGATCAAGAAAAAAATACAATTGGATATCAAGATATCAAATGAAGTGGAATGGAAAATGTCCTGATTATATTTGCTTGTGTTTTCTCGTCTAACAATGATTAATTACTTTGTTGCTTGAACTTTGCATTTACAAGCTTGAATGACTTATTCAACATTTGACAGTGATTTGGCTTACTCAAAAACTTAATAATTTGAGTCTTCTCATATGCTTGTTGAACAGTTAACGAACACATCAACATCTTCATAGAAACTATCTTCATTTCCTTTACGATGACCTTGGAAGAGTAGGTTTTCAAGGAAATGCTTCTACTTTCTTCTAACATCCTTTTCTCCCTTTTGTTAGATTCAAATGCTTTAAGCTTCATGATACATGACTTTCCCAAACATAGTTGATATATTTAAAGTCTTTAAGTCACGTGGCTAGATGGTCATTCCTACACATATACCTCAACACTTTGTTAGCCCGATCCTGGTTAGATAAAGTCACATGGAAATTATAACTTATGATTATATAAATTGTTAACATAATGATATTAGATTGATTCATATAACTCAAAATTATCTAATCAATTGATATCAAATAAGTAACATGATGTCTATTTAATCGTATAGATACTGTTGTTTGAATATGAGAGCTCTATTAAACACACCCTTCAGATTGTTCTAGTCTATATCCTTAACTTTTGAGTCGACTATACCTGATAAAAAACCAGGCTCTGATACAACTTATTGGTGGAGTACATGGGGATCAAAACAATCTAGAGGAGGGGGGCGGGGGTGAATACACCATTTCCTTAAAATAATATTTTTTTAAAAATTTCCTTTTATGAAATCAGAGTGTTACAAGCAGATATGCGTATTACATGCTATATGGTCAATTGTTGATACCATGAGAGTAGATAATAAACAGAAGAAAAAGATAGTAATGGTTTTATAAAACATACAATTAAATGGACATTATAGTTAACTCAAATCATCAGTAATCAAAACAACCGAGAAAGATGAAGTTGCTTAAACAAGCAATTTAAAAATGATAATAATTAAATTTTCACACAAAGCTCAAATTGAATTCAATTAATTGAATGATCAGTCTAACAACAAGAGTTCATACATCAATAATCATGAGAAATAATATTCAAATGATTAGATTTATCACAAACCTAAAATTTAATAATGAAATCTCTATAAGTAAATAAACCCTAACAACATGTTATTCTATGAAAGAGATACAAACCTAAGCATGCAAAATTATGCATAGAATTAAATAGAGAAAGGGAAGTAGGAGAATACACCGAATATATAATGGTTCAACTTTATCATCCTCTCATGAGCTTAATCCAATCTTTGATTATTTCCCATTGGAAATTTGTTAGTCTTTCAATAATAATAATAATAATAATAATAATAATAATAATAAAAATGATATGCCAATTTTTTATAGAAATTATACAACCACTTGATACAAGATACTCCTAAAAGTAGCTATTATTATCATCTTGGTCCTCTCTTGTTGCATATGACATCTACTTTGACGATCTTGTAAGATCCGCCTGATCTCAACTTAACTCTTCCGGAATCAATAATTATGCCAAGCCTTTGTTCTGCAAACACATTCACTTGATCCTACCGGTCCCTTGAACATTGATATGTCTGAAGAACAATACAAAAACTCTGACTTTTTGTATAGGATTCCACACATCTCTAACGAAGTACTCCCGGAGAAAATACTTCTTCTTTTTCTTTTTAGATTGCCAAACTCCGACACCACCACACAATCTCAATCTTGACCTGCAACTCAAGAACATCATAAACATCAATAAAGAATTAACCTCCTCTACAATATATCTCACATTACCTATAATTGAGAATAAATAAATATGTTATTCTTGATAGAGGTTGAAGATGAATTCATATGCGAAAGATAGATGTGAAAAGGTGTTCTTTGAAAGCGAGTTTCCATATTTTTAGAAAGACTTTCAAAGATATCATTATCATCACAATAATCATTCTCATTATTATGGTGATAAATGAAAAATGAAAAAATAAAAAATTAATGGTGAAGGTGAGAGGAAAATGATTTACGTAGGTGCTTGAGTTTATGCATAAAAACGAGTAAAAATAAGGTTCGATTTGAGTCATAAGCACATGTATGTTTCTAGTTAAAAGGCAAAGTAATTTGGAATAATATCTACACTTTTGAGAGATCCATTTCAACCATGATTCAAGTCATGAACATTATGATTCGAATCAAACAAATCAGAAGCCAAAATATGGGACTACACACTTCATGATTCGAGTAAGGAATAATGTGATCGGAATAATGAACAATGTGATTTGAATCGTGAATACTTTCTGATTCTAGTTAGGAATAGTGTGATTCGAATCATGAACAGTGTGACTCAAGTCATGACAACATCAAAATTTTCTAAAAGTCTTTGTTTCATTTGATTTGAATCATAGATTGTGAGTGACTCAAGTCACACACAATAAATCTGAATTTTTAAAGTTTTTCAAAATAGTTTGAGATTTTGCTTCCCACATAACTTGAACCAACCTCAAATATGGTTCTTGTTCCAAAAACTCGACTAATTGACTTAAAGCATATTTCTCACATTCAAGCTAAAACATTTTGATTTATGCATGCAAACATGATTTTATGCAAAACACTTATTTAAAAAGCATTGCACTCAATTCTAAGATATATGCAAAGATGTAACTAGAGGAGACTCAATTACGAAAGCGATAAATGATAAACGTAATAAATGAGAAAAGAAACAAAACCAAAGTCATAAAGGCCAAAATAACTACACACTATCACTACTGCGAATATACCTGTTTTACCTTGGACGCAATGGGGAGTATACCTCGGTTACAAAGGTGAGATGACAAAGGGCGTTATGAAAACCTCCACCTTACCCCTCGGTTCCGAATAATCGAGTGGATGAGTGATAAGGTCAATGGTACGATCCCTGATAACAACATTTTTTTTTAATTTTCAAAACAATGTAGCGCGCGCCATATACCTATAAGTTTTTATAACCAAAGGAAATATACCCCTATTTACATCAGATTTTATAAACAACTGAGGGGTATAACTTTTTATAAAAAATCCCATTTACACTTACCTGGATCATTTTTTTACATAAAACTTACATAATAATGTGTAAAATCAGATCATTTGTATTTTATACAAAATATAACACAAAATACCAAATTTACATTTTTACAAAACCAAATGTATAATGCTTACAATACTTATAATGACATTTGGGATACATAAAACCTCTACCAAGAAAACCTATACATATTTTCACTTATAATGACAAAAACTCTATACAATGCTAGTTCATAGATGTAAATCAAGAAAAATTAGTGTTTACGAGATTCATGATAAGATAGGAAGGAACCGGTCTAACGTGATCAAATGCCATTTATATCTTCTCATAAGAATGGCGTTTCGTGGCTAAACCTCTATAACTTAAACAAAATTTAAATTATGGTAAACTAACAATACCAATATTAACTTAACAAATATAGATAAATATATGCATATGGATAGTTAATACCTTAGTCCATGAACTGCTAATGCCTCTAGAGACAATATTAAACAAATGTCTCATCATATAGTATCCACATTCATAGTTGTTAGGTTGTCTAAGCAACTACAAATAATTTTCATATAGTAACTAATTAATACACACAAAGCATAAGTAATACATTAGTGAAAATAAAAAAATGTCAAAAAGTACAAATAGTACTTACGTGTTGTTTTATGAGCTTTAGCTTTCTACCTTGTAGATTATATAACACAAAATTGTATCTCTCCATAGCTCTACATATCGGTAAAAATTAAACATGAATAAAAACTATTCAAAACTAAAGGTAGAATTTGAGTACTACAACTAATACCACTTACCCGCTCAAAATATTTTGCATATCTTCATCAATATAATAGTGTAACGAGCATAACATAACTACAATATTTTGCTTCGAACATAAACTAATTAGTTGGAAATGTTCCCTACATGAACACTCAAAATAATTGATAACGTGTATGAAATTAATTTATAAATGAAAATACAAATTAAAGAATATAATTAGTTATGGATAAACGGTGTCATGTATCAATCTTTATTCTTCTTAACCAACTTATATTGTAAGTGCATGATGATAATGTTTGCTAAATTACCTTGAAAGTGAATATTCAATGGATCTATGGAACAATAATTTTTCAATTTTCTTTCAACACGCAAATCATACGGGACCCTAATTAGAAATCAATGCAAATGCCAAAACTATATGTTAAATTATGAGAACAATGAATATAAATTGAAATCACCATAAGAATTATACTTACGAGCACCACAATTGTATTACATGTATGTTTAGCCAATCACCTCCCTTTGAAAATTCTACAACATAACTCATATGAAGAATATATTCTTGTTCTAGTTCATATTTAAATTTAAACATGCCGACTTCTGGAATCTCATCTATCATACTAGATAGTCTCTGAGTGTTATCTAGTTGAGGTGGTGTAGTCTCTATTTGTGAACAAAGACATAACAACTATCTTTTGTGCTTGCACCATCCATAACAACTTTCTCAACTACTTTCTCAGGCATGTCTAAATGATATGGATTTGGGTGGTTGAGTTACCCATTAATTTCAATTTCAGCATCATAAAAACAACTGAATACAATACAAAAATTAAAATACATAAACAATAACAACAACAAACAACACAAATATTTTAAATTATACTTATACCTCAATCATGTCACGGGTACACTTCTCTCATTCAACCTCATCCAACCTCCCCCTCTTCTCCCACAACATCCCCTCACGCTCCTCCTACAACATCCTCTCTCGCTCCTCCTGATTCCACATCTCCCGCTCCTGTCCTAATACCTCGACTATCTTTTTTTAAACTATCTCTTTAATTTATCTCCTACGATTTACTTCATTAATTGGTTGTAATGGTCCAAAATATAGCCTCAAGTCGACGCCTCTTCCAAGACCATAGGCACACCCAACATGCTCCTTAGTTCCAATCGCTTCTACCAACTTTGGCATGTTCAACCAGTACATCTTACAACACATTGAATTAACTAAAATTGAAATAACTAAAATTGAAATAACTAAAATAAGGAATGTTGAAAAAAGTATATCCTTACAATATTTTCAGCCATTTCACGTGTATCCTATGAAGTGAACGAGCCATCTTCTTATTAACGTGCCCTCTTCCATTTCTCATGTCATGATGGTGAAAATGGACTACGATCAAGGCTTCTATAAGGATCTCCCAACTCTAGATCCCTTTT
Organism: Lathyrus oleraceus; assembly: GCF_024323335.1. Lineage (NCBI taxonomy): Eukaryota > Viridiplantae > Streptophyta > Magnoliopsida > Fabales > Fabaceae > Lathyrus > Lathyrus oleraceus. The sequence continues at coordinate 50,253,050 of NC_066579.1, read as the reverse complement.
CATTTATTTTTTCATTAATCATCCTATGTTCAAGTTTACCATATCCTCCACAAGACAATCTATATGGATATATATTTCTAACTCTATTCTCCTTTCCTTTTTGGCTCTTAGCCAAGAATTCAAGAGTGGTGTGAGACTTTACAAAATCCTCCCAAACTTTCTTATCAATAAATGAATACTTCACGTATGGAGGATCTACGTTATCTTTTGTTTTTTTAATATATTCATCTGTGAGATGTGTCTTAATATATTCATTTATTTTTCAGTATATTTTCCTCTGGAACAATAAACAGTCCCTGCATTTACATAATTAATTGAGTTGATATTAGTATTAAACAAAAAAAAATCAAGTATACTTATAAAAAATATATAAAAAAATCATAATAAATACTGTAATATCGGTTCATATGATATCTTTCAAATCGCCTTCAACCTCGTGCCAATTATCTATTAAAATACTTACTTTTCTTCTAGTTTTTCTTTTACTTTTTATATTAACAGAGGTTGCAACATAAGTTGTATGAGAGGTACTTGTTGAATCACGCATGCATGTGTAAATTAAGAAAAATAGCAACATATATATCAACTACAATCAGAAATGTTACCAACTAAACCTAAACCAATGTATTCATTTTGATTCACATTAAGGTAATTAACATTTTAAAATAACAACCAAACTAAATATTTCACATTTTTATTTTGTGTTTAACTAGAACATATAAACAACAATAATAGAAATATACACTTAAGTTCCTAACAAGTGTGTTACCTAAAAGACGAATAGAAAGTTTGACATTAATCACCAATATGGATTTTAATGACAATGTGACAAATTAAACTTTATAAACTTCTTATGTAGAACACTTGTTTTTACTAAGGTTTACATTTAGTAAAGTGATATTATCATATTTCTTGATTTTCTTAGTTTGGACTACAACAACAAAACCACAATCGGAATACACAACAAGTTATAATGAAACATATATGGAATAAAATATCTTACATTGTGGTATGTGTAACACCCTTCTACCCAATCGACATATTTAAATAAGTTATCAGAGTACCACATGTAGAAGAGTTTACATTTCTTACAACATACACTTATCGCATCACAACACATAACACATTATTTATTATATTTAAAACTTCGCAGCGGACAACAACATAATTATTATTTTTCATCATATAATAATTCATAAAAATGTTTCAACATTGTCTCGACAAAACATCTCAACATTTTAATCCTCATGAACAACGTAAATAAAATATAATTATCTATCGAATCCCATAACCCCGGTGTCACATGACCAGAGCATTTGACTCGACTCCGTAGAATAGCTCTACATTTATTCTTCAAACCTCAACGAAAGCTACTCCTCTTTATCTGCACATTGCTCATCATAGATGAACATAAACACATGCAGAAGGGGTGAGAATTACATTATTAAATAATAATATAACGACATAAATATAAACATAATTATATATTTCACACATGCCAACACAGCTCATCATCATCATCATAATCAACAAACTCATGAACATCAACGAAACAACATATCAAATGCAATGCACACACCCATGCATGACTCAACACGACTCGGTATACCCATCTTGTGACCACTACAGGATCACCACTCCCAGATTCATCACCATAGAATCCGAGTTCCCCGTAAGGAACCAAGCCTCTCAACAAGCCCGGAGTCAACAACATCATTGGAACTCAGTCCGTTCATCACTAGGCATCGGCCTTTCATGAATGCATGCACACCAAACATGCATCATAATCAACATCGCAAAACATCGCAACAACAACATCATATGATCATGTTATCTTCATCATTAATAGCATGACATACAACTCAACAAAACAACAACAACATTACATCTTAACACATGGATTCATCACAATCAACCACAATAGGCCAAATCACCATTTCAACATAAAAATTAGTCATTTTTCAATACTGGAACAGTGTTAACCGGTTAACGCCACAGGTTAACCGGTTAACGCAGGCAAAACTCACTTCTGGGCAAAACGCAACAGTGTTAACCGGTTAACGCTATAGGTTAACCGGTTAACGCAGGCAAAACGCAACATTTTCACAATATACAACAGTGTTAACCGGTTAACACCCTGGGTTAACCGGTTAACGCAGACAAAACAGCAGTTCCTGCGCTAACACAAGGCAGAATGCAGAGTTCTCCGCATTTTCCGCCGTCGGAGGACTTCCGGACCTCCGATTCAACTTCCGTAAAAGGCTACGCGTTCGGGAAAACGCGACTCACACAACTACGGATTCAATTTCAGCTTAATTCGACTTATTCATCATAGTACTAAACGACGGTAAACCCCAACTTCCCCAATCTTCCTAATTCCCCAAATCCATCAACAATCCTACATAAATCATGAAAATGCTCGCATATTATCATTTAATAAGGTTCAGACCCCTTACCTGAGATAATTCGGCAACTCAACGCTTCCGCTTTTCCGCTCTTCAGCCTTTGCTCTACAGCTTCTCCCTTCTCTGCAGCTTCTCAACTTCCACGTAAAACTCTACTGTTCCAAATGAGAAACTTTTTCTCTTATCCCAACTTATATATTTTCCAATTATTATTATTCCAAATAATAATAATAATAACAATAATACTAATAATAATAATAACCCAATTTATTTAATTAAATTAATAAAATAATATTATCAACTTAATTAAATAATTCTTTTACTTTATTTGGGGTGTTACAACTCTCCCCCACTTTAGAAGTTTTCGTCCTCGAAAACATACCTCAAGCAAATAGAGCCGGATACGACTCCTTCATCTGATCTTCACGCTCCCAAGTCAAGCTCTCACCAGCTGGACCTCCCCAAACAACTTTCACCAGAGCAATCTTCTTACCTCTCAGGGTCTTCTCTTCTCGGCCATCTATCCGAATTGGCAACACCTCAACGGTCAAATTATCCCTCACCCGGATATCATCCAACTGAACAACATGCGAAGGATCCGCAATATATTTTCTCAACTGAGATACATGAAACACATCATGCAGATTAGAAAGCGACGGCGGTAAAGCTATCCGATACGCCACTTCCCCAACTCTCTTCAAAATCTGATACGGACCCACAAACCTCGGAGTAAGCTTTTTAGACTTTAAAGCTCTTCCCACACCTGTCGTCGGAGTAACTCTCAAGAACACATGATCTCCCTCTTGGAACTCAAGCGCCTTTCTCCTATTATCATGATAACTCTTCTGACGACTCTGAGAAATCTTCATTTTCTCCTGAATCATCTTAACCCTTTCAGTCGTCTGCTGCACAATCTCAGGTCCGAGTACAACACTCTCACCTGATTCATACCAACACAATGGAGTTCTACACCTCCTACCATACAATGCTTCATATGGAGCCATACCGATACTAGCATGAAAACTATTATTATAAGTAAACTCCACCAACGGCAAATAACTATCCCAAGGACCACTCTGCTCCAACACACAAGCCCTCAACAAATCCTCCAAGGATTGGATAGTTCTTTCAGTCTGACCATCAGTCTGAGGATGATAAGCTGAACTCAACCTCAACTTGGTCCCCAACGCTTTCTGCAAACTTTCCCAAAATCTAGAAGTAAATCTGGGATCTCTATCAGACACAATACTGGATGGAATACCATGCAGCCTCACTATCTCCTCAATATACAACTCTGCCAACTTCTCTAAAGAGTGATTAATCTTCATCGGCAAGAAATGCGCCGACTTAGTCAACCGATCCACAATCACCCAAATAGAATCATTACCTTTCACCGTCCTCGGCAATCCCGTCACAAAATCCATGGAAATGCTATCCCACTTCCATTCAGGAATCTTCAAAGGTTGCATCATACCTGCCGGTTTCTGATGTTCAATCTTTGACTTCTGACAAGTCAAACAGGCATACACAAACTTAGCAACATCTCTTTTCATACCAGCCCACCAAAACAACTTCTTCAAATCTTGATACATTTTAGTTGCACCTGGATGGATACTCAATCCACTCCTATGGCCCTCTTCAAGAATACTCTTTCTCAATTCAGACACCTCAGGAACACAAACTCTACCTTTAAATCGCAGGATGCCATTCTCATCAATCTCAAAATTACCACCATTACCCTGGTTAACCATAGTAATATGATCAACTAGAGCGACATCAACTTGCTGACCATTCCGAATATCTTCCAGAATTCCACTAGTCAACTTCAGCATACCCAACTTTACACTATCAGCGGAAACTTCACAACCCAAACTCATATCACGGAACTGTTCAATTAACTCAAGTTCCCGAACCATCATCATAGACATATGTAGAGACTTTCTACTCAGCGCATCTGCAACTACATTAGCCTTACCGGGATGATAACTCAATTCAAAGTCAAAATCCTTCAGTAATTCTAACCACCTTCTCTGCCTCATATTTAACTCTTTCTGATCAAACAGATACTTCAGACTCTTGTGATCACTGAACACTTCGAATCTGGAACCATACAGATAATGCCTCCACATTTTCAACACAAATACAACAGCTGCAAGTTCTAGATCATGCGTAGGATAATTCCTCTCATGAACTCTCAACTGTCTAGAAGCATAAGCTACAACTTTACCATTCTGCATCAAAACACCACCAAGACCCATCAAAGAAGCATCACAATAAACAACGAAGGACTCACCAGGATTAGGCAAGATCAACACTGGAGCACTGGTCAACCGCCTCTTCAACTCAACAAAACTCGCTTCACAAGCTGCATCCCACACATACACTTGACCCTTCTTAGTCAACTGCGTCAACGGCAATGCCAACTTAGAGAAGCCTTCAATAAATCTGCGATAATAACCAGCTAACCCCAGAAAACTGCGTATCTCAGTAGCAGACTTCGGAGTCTCCCACTGTAATACAGCATCAACTTTAGCAGGATCAACAGAAATTCCACCACTCGAAATCACATGGCCAAGGAAACTCACTTCCTTCAACCAGAACTCACATTTAGATAATTTTGCATACAATTTCTTTTCTCTTAACACCTGCAAAACAACTCTCAGATGTCCTGCATGCTCTTCTTCCGTCTTAGAATATATCAATATATCATCTATGAACACCACAACAAAATCATCAAGGTACGGATGAAATATACGATTCATATATTCCATAAACACACCTGGAGCATTAGACACACCGAACGGCATCACAGTGTATTCATAATGACCATACCTCGTACGGAAAGCAGTCTTCGCAATATCATCTGACTTCACTCGGATCTGATGATAACCCGACCGCAAATCAATCTTACTGAAAACATGAGCTCCACTCAACTGGTCCATCAAATCATCAATCCTCGGCAATGGGTACCGATTCTTGATGGTCACCTTATTCAACTGCCGATAATCGACACACAACCTCATCGTACCTTCTTTCTTCTTCACTAACAATACTGGTGCACCCCAAGGAGAAACACTTGGACGCACAAACTTCTTCTCAAGCAATTCTTCAAGCTGCTTCTTCAATTCAACTAATTCAGCTGCCGACATTCTATAAGGAGACATCGACACTGGACTCGTACCTGGTACTAAGTCAATGGCAAATTCGACTTCACGTTCTGGAGGTAAATCGCTTACATCCCCCGGAAACACATCCTGAAATTCACAAACAACGGGAAAATCTACACTCACCACTTTCTTATCCGCTTGCAGAGACGCAAATAAAGCGAATATCTGAGCTTCATCTTTCACAAAATTCCCCACCTGCCTAGCAGATAGAAATCTTGCCTCATCATTCTCCCCAACTTCAGAAAACCGCACCGTCTTCCTGTAGCAGTTGATAAACACGCCATAGAATTCTAGCCAATTCATTCCCAGAATAATATCAATTTGGTGCAAGGGTAAGCACACCAAATCAACCACGAACTCTTTTTCAAAGATCGTCAAATGACAACCTCGACAGACAACAGAAGTCTTCACAGAACCATTAGCAGGAGTATCTATCACCATACTTCCGCCTAGGGACGACATAGTCACACCAATCTTAGTTGCACACTCATATGAAATAAACGAATGAGTAGCACCAGTGTCAACAATAGCAAGCAATTCAACATTATTAATCAAGCAAGTACCTTTAATCAGATTATCTTCCTTAGGAGCTTCAACCCCACTCAGAGCAAACACCCTACCAGTAGTATGAGCTGCAGTAGCCGCCTTCTTCGGTTTCGAGCACTGCGAACTGATATGGCCTTTCTCGCCACAATTAAAACATGTCGGACCAGCATCCTTACATTCCGTAACTCTATGACCAGTCTGACCGCATCGGAAACATCTCAGCACTTTCTTGGTACAGCTATCAGCACGGTGGCCTGGCTCGCCACACTTGAAACATTTACCAGCTATGGAAGATTCTCCCCCACTTGGCTTCTTCTCATCTACCATTTTCTGCTTACCTTTACCATTCGGAGATGCATAAGGACTACCACGATCCTTATTCTTCTTCTCACTAAGACTTTTGTAATGAGCAGTCCTAGCCTTGCTATCTTCCTCAAATATCCTGCACTTATTAACCAATGTAGGAAACCTACGAATCTCCTGGTAACCAATGCCTTGTTTGATCTCGGGACGCAACCCGTTCTCAAACTTGACACACTTGGATCCCTCAGCATCAGCATTATTATAGTGAGGACAATACTGCACCAGCTCCTCAAACTTCGAAGCGTAGTCAGCAACAGACAGGTTACCCTGCTTCAGTTCTAGAAATTCCATCTCCTTCTTACATCGCACATCAGCAGGAAAATATTTCTCCAGAAAGGCCGTCTTGAACCTTTCCCAAGTCATCTCAGCACCTGGTACTTCAATTCTCTGGCGAGTGTTATCCCACCAGTTTTCAGCCTCTTCAGATAACATATGCGTACCAAACTGCACCTTCTGTGCTTCAGTACACGTCATCACCCGGAAAATCTTCTCAATCTCCTTCAGCCAAATCTGAGCACCATCTGGATCATAGCGCCCTTTGAATGTAGGAGGGTTATTCTTCAGAAACCTTCCCAAATTCTTAAACTCGTCGACCGGCGGATTCTGCTGCGCCTGCATAGCCTGCGCCATAGCAGCCAAAGCCTCAGCAATCGCACGGTCATTTTCTCCAGCCATACTCTGCACAACACAACCACAATCGTTAAATATCGACAGTGTCATTTACACTAATCGACCAACAGGGAAAACATCACATTATGACTCGACTGGACTGACCATGCTCTGATACCACTAATGTAACACCCTTCTACCCAATCGACATATTTAAATAAGTTATCAGAGTACCACATGTAGAAGAGTTTACATTTCTTACAACATACACTTATCGCATCACAACACATAACACATTATTTATTATATTTAAAACTTCGCAGCGGACAACAACATAATTATTATTTTTCATCATATAATAATTCATAAAAATGTTTCAACATTGTCTCGACAAAACATCTCAACATTTTAATCCTCATGAACAACGTAAATAAAATATAATTATCTATCGAATCCCATAACCCCGGTGTCACATGACCAGAGCATTTGACTCGACTCCGTAGAATAGCTCTACATTTATTCTTCAAACCTCAACGAAAGCTACTCCTCTTTATCTGCACATTGCTCATCATAGATGAACATAAACACATGCAGAAGGGGTGAGAATTACATTATTAAATAATAATATAACGACATAAATATAAACATAATTATATATTTCACACATGCCAACACAGCTCATCATCATCATCATAATCAACAAACTCATGAACATCAACGAAACAACATATCAAATGCAATGCACACACCCATGCATGACTCAACACGACTCGGTATACCCATCTTGTGACCACTACAGGATCACCACTCCCAGATTCATCACCATAGAATCCGAGTTCCCCGTAAGGAACCAAGCCTCTCAACAAGCCCGGAGTCAACAACATCATTGGAACTCAGTCCGTTCATCACTAGGCATCGGCCTTTCATGAATGCATGCACACCAAACATGCATCATAATCAACATCGCAAAACATCGCAACAACAACATCATATGATCATGTTATCTTCATCATTAATAGCATGACATACAACTCAACAAAACAACAACAACATTACATCTTAACACATGGATTCATCACAATCAACCACAATAGGCCAAATCACCATTTCAACATAAAAATTAGTCATTTTTCAATACTGGAACAGTGTTAACCGGTTAACGCCACAGGTTAACGGTTAACGCAGGCAAAACTCACTTCTGGGCAAAACGCAACAGTGTTAACCGGTTAACGCTATAGGTTAACCGGTTAACGCAGGCAAAACGCAACATTTTCACAATATACAACAGTGTTAACCGGTTAACACCCTGGGTTAACCGGTTAACGCAGACAAAACAGCAGTTCCTGCGCTAACACAAGGCAGAATGCAGAGTTCTCCGCATTTTCCGCCGTCGGAGGACTTCCGGACCTCCGATTCAACTTCCGTAAAAGGCTACGCGTTCGGGAAAACGCGACTCACACAACTACGGATTCAATTTCAGCTTAATTCGACTTATTCATCATAGTACTAAACGACGGTAAACCCCAACTTCCCCAATCTTCCTAATTCCCCAAAATCCATCAACAATCCTACATAAATCATGAAAATGCTCGCATATTATCATTTAATAAGGTTCAGACCCCTTACCTGAGATAATTCGGCAACTCAACGCTTCCGCTTTTCCGCTCTTCAGCCTTTGCTCTACAGCTTCTCCCTTCTCTGCAGCTTCTCAACTTCCACGTAAAACTCTACTGTTCCAAATGAGAAACTTTTTCTCTTATCCCAACTTATATATTTTCCAATTATTATTATTCCAAATAATAATAATAATAACAATAATACTAATAATAATAATAACCCAATTTATTTAATTAAATTAATAAAATAATATTATCAACTTAATTAAATAATTCTTTTACTTTATTTGGGGTGTTACAGTATGCACAAACTCATAGAGAAGAAATACAATAACTAAACTAAAATCAAAATACAAGTTATGCTGAAACATATATGATAAATATTTGAGTTCTATGAACATTTTAGTGGTATTATATTTCAAATATCATTTCAGTGGTAACTACGTTTTTAACAGCGCTCCAAATAACATTTCAGTGGTGAGAGATGAATATTTTAGTGGTGAGTTACGTAGCTCAAACAAGATGATGAATCTTTAGAAGTTTTAAAAAGAGATGATATTCAAGTTGATGTTGGAAGAGTTGACGTTGAAAATAGATGATGTTCGAGTTTTGATGAAAATCGTCTACGGTTTTTTGAAGAGAATGATGATGAAATTATAGTGTTTGTTGATAGGTAAATAAAAAGTTAGAGTCTAGTTCTCTGAAGTATTCATAAAAAATATCAAACACGCCATTTTTTAGAAAAAACCGAAGGAATATATCAATTAAAAAAATATATAAAAGCTCCATATAACGTCATATTCTGGAAATTTATTTAAATTAACTATCACGTCGCTTTTAAGACACAATTGAGGTAATATATTAATTAATAACTAAAAATAATATATAAAAAAAGGTATTTGAAAATGGTGATGCAAAAGAGATTACCCCTTGGTTAGTCAACATAACTGAGGGTAATACAAATATAAAAAATGAGAAGAGGAAAATGCGTTATGTGATCCTAAACTAATTAAAAATAAAAATAAAGTATAAAACGCACTAACTGGGATTCGAAACGAGCTCCTTCATACTTATATTTCCTCGATTTAGGTAATAATCGAGCATATATGTTGTATATATTTAAAAGAAAATGATGGCAATGCAGGGACATTTACCTCGACTATTGGTGGGTCGATGTGAAATCTCTCTCTCTCTCTCTCTCTCTCTCTCTTCTCTCTCTCTTCTCTCTCTCTCTCTCTCTCCTCTCTCTCTCTTCTCTCTCTCTCTCTCTCTCTCTCTCTCTCTCTCTCTTCTCTCTCTCTCTCTCTCTCTCTCTCTCTCTCTCTCTCTCTCTCTCTCTCTCTCTCTCTCTCTCTCTCTCTCTCTCTCTCTCTCTCTCTCTCTCTCATATTTTAATTTCGTAGACTATTGCATGTTTAGGTAATCGTTTCTTAGTATAGTTTATCATTAATTCCTGTTGGTAGCGATTTGTTACCTAAGTTTAGGTTTTGTTAGAATCAAAACTTATTTGTGTTTTAGTTTTGATTAAAATATGCAAACCATGGTGTTAAACTCCTATAGAAATTGAACTTTGGCACTTAAAACTAGAAATTTAAGTGTAAAGTATGAAAATGTAAGACTGTGGTATTTTCTTATATTTGTGTTATAAAAAAATAGAAAATATTAATTTGTAAGTTTTATTTATAACTTAAAATAAAATATTTGTTTCGTATAAAGTATGAAAGTAAAAATAATTAAAAAATACTTATCATTCCTAGTATTCACGCTAACATCATTTAAACTAAACTAATTTAAACCACGTTAAAGTCTTAAAGGCAATTAGTAATGGGTTATATGCCCATAATCCATTTGCATCATTAATAATAATAATAAGTGTCCAAACTAACCCTAAAGTCAAAATCTTGTTAATAGAAACAAAAAACACTTTCTCATTCTTTTCAAAGAAACGCGATTGTGCATATCAATCATGAAGAAACAAAAATGGTAAAAAAATGGAGGAATCAAACACAGTCATAAGCACAATATACATTCGACAAGAATGTTTCTCATTTGTGGAAAAGATTGCATATAAATAGGGAAGGAAAATAGGAAGAAACCAATTAAAAAATGGAAAACATCGATAATAAGTGTGCGAAATCAGGTGGCGAGGGTGGAGGAAACACGGTGTTGTAGAGGTCATAGACAACACGTAATAGTGACATGGTGGTTGTTGCAGGAGAGGCAAACGGTGGTGCAGTAGCTGGTGGAGGCGCAATTCCTGGTTGAGGCGCAGTGGTCGTAAACAATGAGTTATCTTTTTACATACTTTTCTTCCTTCTTCTTCCTACTTCTTTTTCTCTTGTTTAGGAATAATTCTATAAAATTATTCAAAAGAATGTCCATAAAAATAAATATGGTCATTTTCTCCTAAATTAAGGACCCGCAAACTAGACTTATTACTCGCAGAGCAAGTAATGACACTAGGAATGACTGAATTGTGTTGCTCATCTGATGAAGGACCAGGATGAGATGAGATAGCGATGTTGAGTTGATTAGAGCTTGAACCAATGCCAGGATTTGCTAAAGGAATCAATATTTTTCTTGTTGGAGCAAAGATACGAGCTAATTATAATTATCTTAAGTTACACCAAAAATATTAGGTTCATGTTGATTGGGATCTGAAGCTGAAATTGGTTGTTGAGAGTTATTAGCAATGTTGTTCTAGGTATTAGAAGATGATGGAGGTTTGGTAACATGTGGATGGCCATGCTTTTAATAAGTAAAATCAATGGTATAACCATATTTGTGACAATGAATGTAGAATATGGAATGGTTCTTTCCATTACCTCTATAATTGAGCCATTTTCCTTGACCATAACTTTTCTTAGCATCGTAGGCATTAGTGAGAATGGTGGAGTCATCAACAACAAATTATGAAGTATTATTGCTTTTTCCTATGCTACAAAAGGGTATACTTTGTTGATAGATGGGAGAGAATCAATTAACAACACTTGAGTTTTGACCATAAAAAATTGTTCAGTCAAGCCAGTCAAGAATTGAATTACTTGGTCCTCAAGAATATAGTTTCTTGCTGATCTCATATATTCAGAATTGTAAGGGTGTGGACAAGTGAATGATGGAATTAATTCATAGGCAGTGATTTCATCCCATAAAGTTTCATTTCAATGAAATATTCAAGAACAGTTTTTAAACATTGCTTTAAATTGTTGAACTGAAATATAAGAGTAGCTACGCGAACAAGATCAATTTTAGAAAACCTCTCATTGAGATCATTCCACACAACAATGGAATTTTCATGGAAAGTAATTATTTGAGATATTGAATTAGAAACTGAATTTAGAGCCAATAATTTATCAAATGGTTTCATCTTTCGCAAGTTGCTCTATTCATGCCATCAAAATCATGATTGACAAAGATCCATCAATGAGTGGAAGCTTATTTTCAGCTTCAATATCCTTACACATAGACCTTCTCCAAGCTGCATAGTTATTACCATCAAGCTTTTTGGAAACAACAACTAAATTGGGATCATCGCTAGGATGTACGTAGAAAATTATATCACTTTAAGGTTGATCAACTTGTTGAACTTAAGCATTTATTGACGCCATTTTAAGGAAGAAACACATTTGAAGATGAAATAATTCAAACTCGAACCAGGGAGGATGAAGATTTTAGCGGAATAGAGAATCAATGATAAAAAAAAGAATCAAGAACAATCAAGTTTTATTGTAATACTTGCTAAAGAATGAAGAAGAAAAACAAAATATCAATCTCTCTAAGAGAGAGCTCTAGATAGCATGTTATGAGAAATGGTGATTCTTCGTATTGAAGTGATGAAACACATATATTTATAAATTAAAAGACCATATGATAAATATTATTATTTTTACTATTCTCTTGAAAAATGGTGATTCTTTATTGATTTTCATTGAATGGTACAAGAAACTTATATAACAAGGTACATGATGCATGATAGTTATGGTAGAGCATCTATATACTATCATAACTACTAACAATCTCTCACTACTATAAAAAACAAGATTTGGTATCTAACTAACTTTTACTACTTTTGGTAGCTTGTGTAACAAGTTAGTTATTAATTTTTCTAATTAACTTTCTACTTACATGATGGTGAGTTAAGTAAGTATAGTTGGCGCATCTCGAAAAACACGACCTCACGAACGCATCACATGCTCGCGGATGACTAACAGAGTCACCACTGAATTTTGTTTATTCCTAAGGAACGAGAAAATAACGATAAAACCCTAAGTGAAAAAGGATATGAAGGTCATCGCAACCAAATATGGGTTCGGGAGTCGGTGATGCAAGGGGAAGGTATTAGCACCCCTCATATTTGTTGTACTCAATGGAAACCTCCTATAGTTCTAAGGTGAATGATTTGCTAAAAATATGTTTGTTTTAATTTAATTTATTTATTAATAATATATTTACAAAAAAAAATTATTTACAAAGAAAGAAAAAAAGTTTTTTAATTAGTGTGCTCATCAAAGTTTCAAAACTCTGTGCTTGGATATTTTCAAATTGCAATGAGAAAGTCAGAGCTTCGTAGTTCATAAAAAAGAAGTGTTTGTTGGTTGATTTTATAGAATTATGTATTAAGTAATTCTTATATTTAAACATTGACTTGTGTGCTCGCACGATGGAGGCTTAAGTGCTCGTTTGTGTTTCGTGCCGAAAAGACTAAACCTATCCTTTTTATATAAAAAAAAAGTTTGAAGTAGGTGCACAAGGGCACAAAAAAAAGTTTGATGTGTTGTGTTGATTTTAGATATTTTAAATTTTGATAAAATGGTCGATGCGGCGTGCGCCAATCTATCAAATACCCAGGGACATGGTGGATGTGCATCCACCTATCCATTTATTTGCAACAAGTTAAATTAATTAGATTTATAAGAAAATAATTTGATGATTTTTGTATATGATATAAAAAGTATATTTACACAAGAAAAGATTTAGTTTTGACATTTTTTATTTCAAAGAAAAGAGAAATATTTTTTTTAGTATTTTTTGACTTAAAGAAAAGAGAAATATTTTCAATATTTTTAAATGAAAAAAAGGGTGTCTTTGTACTTTTGAATCTTAATAAAGAAATATTTGGAGTTTTTATGAAAGAAAAGTATTTTTGGTATTTTTATAAGTTAGAGATTAACTAATTTTGAAAGTTAAATCTAAAAAAAAACTAAATTAAAAAGAAAATTACATTAAAAGAGATACTTGATTAAACTATTAAAAAAAATATTAATAACAAGGTAATTAAACTGACTAAAACAAAACAAAAGCAAGTCATTAAATTAAAAAAAAATAATTAAAATATAAAATACAATTAAATGACAAAAATTAATTTAGAAGCTAAGGAGGTGCATTATCAGTTGAGTTAGTATAAAAATGGAGGTGCGAATAACAGGGGGCTAAGCCCAATGTCCCAGGCCCAGTCAGGAAAAGAAAAATAGAAAAAAGAAGTTAAATAAACAAAATAAAATTAAAGAAAATGGTGTAAAATCAGGGCCCTAGATCAGAGTACCCAAGGAAGTCAATATGCCATTTGGACCACTAGATCAGTTGACCAATAAGGAGTATACTGATCATATGTGTAGCGGTAAATTCATGATCATTAAGCTATGGATAAACTTAACCTAAATAAAACCAGAGTCGCCACCGCGCTTTTATTGTTTCCAAAGGAAAAGGGAAAAGTACGAACAAAACCCAAAGATAAGAAGTTTTCAAATCAAAACTAATAAAATGCCAGAGATTACACGTAAGGGGGTTGGTTACACAGATGATAGGTGTTAGCACCCAAAGTGTCCTAGGTACTCCTAGGGAGCCCTTTTTTATGTGCGTATGTGTTTTTGGTATAAAACATGTTTCCAATAAATAGAATGTGGGGATGAGAAAATAATTCATTAATTACATTTTTGTGTTTGACAAGACCTTCAGACATGTGCTTACGTACCAACATAAAAATGAGGGATAAAAACCTCGTAGTTCGTGGTATCAATTTCAAAGTGAGCTGATTGTTTTTAACAAAAATTTAAATTTAAAAGAGGCACAAAGGGCCTAAAAGAGTTTGCATGAGTGTTAGTTCTTTTTGTCTTTTGAAATTTTAAGTCAATATGGTTAAGTTTATTTACAAGTTTGATTAAGAAAAGAGTGTAAGATGCAATGGCAATAAGGCCAAGGTTTCTAGTTTGCAATAAAGTCTAAGTTTAGAAATCACAAGCAAAGAAGATTTTAAAAAAAAGGGGAGAGATTTTAAATTTAAAAAATGGGAGGAGATGAAGAGACTAATCCTAAGCATAAAATTTAAAAGTTAAGAGTTAAAAAGATCTGACCAATGGGATGCAATCCAATAGACAAGAATGTCATATAGAAACCCACTTTTCCTTTGGACTTTAGAATCAAGAAATATCAATAAATAAGTAGCAAGATGAAGAGAAAGGAATCAAATAAAGATAGTCACATCCAAGCTAGCAACTTCATAGTCTTCTTTTAAATCTTCCCATGTATCAGATGGCATACTCCTTAATTGATTCAGAATAAGGCATTAGACATAGGTTCAAAGTAACATTTGCATCAAGACCATGTAGCAGATGAACTCAAGTGGATCTCAATACTTACATCAAATAAAAGCTCAATTCACAATGACTTGGTTTTAGAAATGTTAGCATTGGCCAAGTCCTTTTGGATAGGGAATGCTGTCTAATTCTAAGTCCAAAGCTCATATTAAATCCAACTGTCCACACAAACATTTTTTAGGGTTTTTGTTGTTTATTAGGTATTTTAAGGTCCTAAGACCACAAACACAAACAACATACACAAAAAAAAATATGTACAATCATAATATATGGCTCAAATGAGCAAAGTGAAAATGGCATAAACATAAATAAATTAAATGATATGTAAAATGACAAATGAAATGGTAAATGACTTAAATTTAATGTACATAAAGTAAATGGAAATATTAATAAAAGTTAGTCAAATGTTAGTTGATTAGATGTTAGTTGGGTTTCACTTTTCAATTGATTAAGTTATTCTTTGGAGAACACTCAACCCTTTATTCACAAGTATGGATCCTTGAACCAAGACATCTTCCAAAAGAAGAAAAAAAGGCCAAGTTTCCAAACAATACCATGAAATGGGGGAGACTTACAATCTCACTTACTAGAATGATATGCCTTTTGGATCAAAATTTAGTGCTATGTTAAGCAATCTTAATTGGACTTATGTAGAAGTCACAACTATCTTAGGTCGGACAATAAAATTTTGGTGTTAATGCATGTTAGAGATATGGTATAATGAACCATACTCCTAAAATATACCACACTCAAAAAGAAAATGATCAAAGGATGGACCTAATCTCATTCATACTTGTATTGGTTCATCTAACATGAAATTATTGATGAACCAATTAGCCTTAGGATATTGAGATGTCATTGATCAATGGAAAGAATAAGATAGAATGGGATTGAATATGAAGAGGGATGGGAGATGAGACAAACACAAATTGGTCATGGGAGGAATTTTATCAAATTAAAATCCATTTTGGGAGATGAAATGTACATTTCATCAATCCCCTAAATCCAATGATTTTAATCCAACAAAAGTCAAATCAACCTTGACCAAGGCCCAAACACATAGTCAAACTTCATAAGTCAATAAAAATGGCTCAACACAATTTTTACACAATGCATCAATTAAAAATCAAATTTAAAATGCATTTAGATTAAATTATGTTTGATCAAAAACCCAAAACCTCTTCAAAACACCAAATAAATGGCCAAGAGATTTATCATAGGTCAAACAAGGTCAAAAGACCTTGGACAAAAAAATTCATAATTTTTGAAAAGTCAGAAGTATTTTAGAACAATTAAAAATATGCATAAAAATAATTAATTCATGACAAACATCAAAATTAATCAAAAAAATAATTTTAATTCAGAAAATGAAAGAGGAAAATATTTGAATTTTTTTGGTGAAAGTCACATATTTTTTGGATTAAAAATGAAATTAATATGAATTAATTAAAAATAAGCAATTAAATGAAATATTCAGAAATTCAAAAAATGGAGAGCCATCTGATCTCCCTCATTAATTGAGGTGGCAGATCATATGGATGGAAACGTGTGTTCCACATGCGCTTCGGTCAGCTATCTCACACACGTGGTAATTAAAAGCAACACATGAGATTAGAACAAATCAGTTGGATCATATGGCTAAGATGCATGACAACACATCACCGGAACTAGGGCTCCAGCCTTCTTCTTCGGTGGACCTCACCGGACTGGTCCACCATCAACCATCACCAAAATGAAAAAGCAAGACATTAATTTAAAGAAAAAATGCTCAGGAGCTCGAATCTGGCCTCAATTTTGTCAAATTCCAAGTATATAAAAAGATACAGGGATTTGAAATTTGAGGATCATGAACTGAGTTGCTTCGATTTGACCTCAAAGCAACTCAATCTTCTTGCCTACATTGATAAACCAAAAATCACAAAGAATAGTGAAGAATTGAGAGAGAATCGAAGAGATGAAGTTTCTGAAAAAAATCACCTTTGAGTTGATCCAATTCCACTTGATCTTGATCTGGATTTGATTGCTTTCTCTTCCTCTAGCTTGCATAAACCAATTGAGATGAAAAGGGAAGTGAATTTCTGGAGTTTGAACTTCCAAACAGAAGTTGAAGTTCAAGCTCTATTTCAAGAGAAATCTTAAGAAATTTTATGACACTGGGGGTTTGAAACAATCTAGCAAAGCTTGGGCAAGGTGTCGATGATGATTCTAAAGCCTTGAGCTTGTTTAAATAGACAATGCACTTGATATTTGCACCACTTCAAATTTGGCCAATTTTAGAAACTTATTTGCATGGGTGTGGAATGAGTCAATCCACTTCCAATTCGTGTGCAAAGTATGCTGAAATCATCGTGTGGAAGAATGCAAAAGAGTTTGATCATTTGAATTCAAATCTTGCCAAAACACTTCCCACAATGAAGCCATGCACAAGTCTCTCAATTTTAATCCAAATGAGATCAAGGAGAAAAACTTTCATGTTGAACACTTTTTAATTTGAGGCTTTTACCATGATAAATTTTGAGGTGGAAGTTTGGGAAATCAAACATATTTGAAAATTTTCTAAGTCCCAAGTCAAATGTTCACTTCTTCCACCTTGAATAACTTTTTCTATGGACTTCAAATGAGAAACGTTCCTTCATCAAAGTTGTAGCTCTTTCAAACCTATTCAACTTGTTCAAAAAGTTGACCTCATTTGGATTTGGCATGAAGGAGGTATGCATTTTAGAAGTTGAGGAAAATCACTTGTTCAATGGTATTGGCTCAAAATGACCTATAATGTTTCCTCTTGGCACATGAATTTTCAAGTTAAATTTGCACTTTCCCCAAAAATAAAAGATGAAGTAGATATCTTGAATTTGATTATGGAATTTTAATGTCTTTCATATCATAAAAATTGAGCAAGTTATGGTTTTTGGAAGTTGACCTCCAAACTAGGGTTCAGACAAAATGACCTATAATCTTTCTCCATAAAAAATGACTTTCCAAGCAAAACTAGCTCTTGACCTAAACACGAAAGTTGTTTGAAATATAATTTAGAGTAACTTTAATCTTGGAATAATTTTTCATATGACAAAAATTGTAGGAGATAGGGTCTAGAGAAACCCCAGTTTTGACGAGTTGACTTCCTCTAGTCAACCACCATGAACCAACTAGCTAGCTTGACAATATATTGACTTTTGGGACTCATGGAGGATCATATATGCATAAGATGGTGTAATGTGAAGTATATCTTGAAATATTTGATCAATTGTTGAAGAAACTTGTTGAAGAAGTCACACAAGATACCCAGATGAACTAGGGTTTCCAAGGCAAACAAACTCCAAACTCTTGATGATTTCTTGATAAAAACAACATGTGAAGAACATGGGGATCCATATATGATACTTAGATCCAATGAGAACCATTTATTAATTGAGCTCCTTGCATTGAGGGTCTCAAACCCTAGATATAAGCTTGATAGAGCATAGGTGAGCACACACACTACCTACAAAAACAACAAACTATACATTGACATATTTTTGGTATTTTAGTTAGTAAATAATAAAAAAATAAGTATGATACAATCAAATGTGCTTTGTGATCTCTCCCAATGCAAACCCATTGAATGAGGGGTAAAGAGGATGCCAAGTTGTGATCCCAATGCTAATGCATATGATGGGATAGCATGAGGGGGCTTAGGGTCAAAATTGGGGTCTTACAGCTACCCCTATTTAAGGACGTTCTAGCTGAGGAGATGAAGGTTAAAATCTTCATATTGACTCAGTAGAATGGACTTAAATAACAACATCTAGAAACAAGTTTTGGTCCCTAAGAGACCTCATGATGCATATGATATGAATGCTAAAAAATAATCTTTGTGGGGAAAATGTTTCCACAAAGGAAAAGAATCCGGGGAAACTGAAAGTCCACAGGAGTATAATGCATTTCGTAAGGAAAACTCACTGGGAGGCAGACACTCTGGAGGATAAAAGGTTGTGCGTGGGCCAGGCCACGACTTAAAACTTCTGGGGGACACGAGGGATTCCATGAAAATAAATCAATGGAAAGACTCAGCCAGGGATAAAAAGGAAAAATATGCAGGGAAAACAGGTAAATCAAAACAAAGCTGAAATGCCTGAACCAAACAGGAAATGGCGATTTCACTGAGGAAATATGCACTCGAACTCAACTGGGGAAGAAAAGATCTTCGACACAGGAGTAACAGAAGTATATTATCCACTACCGGTTACTGGGTAAGGAGATAACATAATCTGACAGAGAGGACATCCGTTACCGGTTAGGGTAAACATATCAAGGATGACTCGTTGAGGACAACAGGAGGTGTATTCATTACTAGTTACTAGGTAAGAATAACCAGCTGGGGAAAAGCCAAAATAGGATTTACAACTACTGGTTACTGGGCAGAAGACCGCAAAGGAAGAAAATATTCGTCACTGGTTGAAGTGAACATATCAAGGATAGACTCAAAGGGAAGAATATTTGTCATTAATTTAGATGAACATATAAAGTATAGACTATCAGAAGAATTAGGAATTACATCTATCAATTACTGGATAGAATACTGAAAAGAGAATATCCTTCATCGATTAAGATGAACATATCAAGGATAGACTCCGAGGGGAGAAATAGGAATTGTGTCTATCAGTTACTGGATAGAAAACCAAAAAGAGAATATTTGTCACCAGTTAAGATGAACATATCAAGGATAGACTCCACAAAGGGGAAGCAGGATTTATAACTACCGGTTACTGGGCAGAAGACCGCAAAGAGGAGGAAACCTGTCACTGGTTAAAGTGAACATATCAAGGATTATCCCTCTAGGGAATGAAATAGGGATTACAATAACCTTTTTACTGGGCATAAAACGAGAACGAGAATATCCGTCATCGGTTAAGATGAACATATCGAGGATAGACTCAATAGGGAAAGAATACCCGTCATCGGTTAGGATGAACATATCAAGGATAGACTCCGAGGGGAGAAATAAAGGAAGTATATTACTTTTACCGGGTATTGGGCCAAAGTAAAGTACTCACAAAAATCGAGAAGAATATTACCATTTACTGGGTAACAGACTCTCGGGGGATCAATGTATATATCTAGGCAAGGTCTAGAAAGAAAAGGTCAATCAAAGACCCAATCCAATGAGGATATAACTCAGGGGGAGTGGTTCCATCCAGATAATCAACTGGGGAGGAAGCTGAAATAATGATCATCCATGAGGAAATAACTCAGAGGGGAATGAGGAAGGTTAAATTCTTTCTGCTTAAGGGGATGACATTCTATAATTGAGGGAGGACAGACACGCCAAATCTGCGTGGGGGAAAAGGATACCACCATATCAGAGGATCTATACAGAATGAATCACAAAGTGCAATAATAATAAGGCAATAATGAAATCTATGAATGTATATGTATATGCATATATGATGATTATGCTGACAGAACAATCACAAGGATATAAATGTCAATGATCTGAATCATCGTTACAACACTCAGCCAATCTCAATGGGATGGAGGCATCTGCCGGAGAAAGAGTTGTATCAGATGAACGTGAATCATCCTTCCCAAGGGCTCAATCCTGGATGGGGAAAGAAGACAAATTTGTTGGGGATCTGTATCATCAATTCCGCAGAGAATTTTAGGTCAACAATATCAAATGGGAGACAACCATGAAGAGGACCAGAAATATTGCTCAAGAATCAGTGCTAATAGGGATCAGGCATAAACTCTGCTGACGACCTGAGGGGAATAATAATCTGTGCTGAATCTATGCAAACCGCTGAGATAACGCACCTACAACTCGGGGGAGGCAATTACAAACTCGGCTGGGGAAACCAACAAAACACGGCTGGAGATGTTGAGTTTCCGTTTGGAAAGATATGGCCAAACCAGCTGCTTGGGGAAAACCAAACATGTTTCGCTTTTTTTGGGCTTACCTATTCTCAGACTGTTGTTGATATTTCTTAAATGAAATCGATTGCTCTTAAAAAGTAATTGCTTTTATTATTGAAGAAAAATATGATTTTAATTTTTAAACTCAATTTCAAAATGATCATCATAAAATTTAATTCTATTTAGCTGAAGTAAATAAGAGTAGAAACAATTGGATAAAAAAGCTCAACTTTATTTAGTAGAATGGTAGTCTGTAAATGACAAGACTCCATAGATCTTTACAAAAGTTGAAAAATGGTAATTTACATGGGAAAAGGGATACATTAAATACAATTAGCACTAATCCTTCTAACAACTTTGACATCCATTATGCTCTTGGCTTCGATTGAAGATGAGGAATCAGAACCCAATGACGTGCTCAAGAATGTCTTCAAAACTGAAGATCAACAGGGCGCAGTTACTTGCCATAAATCCCTATTTTTTGCATAAATTTCCCCAAGATGGGGTGCTCAATTTATCGGGATAAACCTTATGTTTTATGCCTCTAACTTTTTCCTGGATCGCCCTTGCGGGTTTTCAATCCACCGAGACGCTCATTTTTGCCTAAGCCGCCCTTTCGAGTTTTCAACTTAGCGAGTTGTTCTTTTCTTTTTTAGGCGAAGTATTTCTTGACTGCATCGGCATTCACAGGATGTGTGAACTCTTCACCATCCATAGTTATAAGAATCAAAGCACCGCCTGATAAGGCTCTCTTAACAACATAGGGGCCTTCATAATTAGGAGTCCATTTCCCCCTAGCATCTGGTTTGAAAGATAAAATCTTCTTGAGCACAAGGTCACCTTCTCTGAACACACGAGGTCTAACCTTCTTATCAAAATCTTTCTTCTTTCTCTGCTGGTATAACTGACCATGACACATGGCAGTCAACCTCTTCTCTTCAATTAAATTCAGTTGGTCATATCTGGTATGGTACCATTCAGCTTCTGTCAACCTGGCTTCCATCAAGACACGCAATGATGGGATCTTAACCTCTATTGGGAGCACAACTTCCATACCATAAACAAGCGAGAAAGGGGTTGTCCCTGTTGAAGTGCGGATGGATGTACGGTACCCATGCAAAGAGAATGAGAGCATCTCATGCCAATCCTTGTACGTCACAACCATTTTCTAAATGATCCTTTTGATATTCTTATTCACAGCTTCAACAACCCCATTCATCTTAGGTCTGTAAGAAGAAGAATTATGGTGTGCAATCTTGAAGTCTTTGCAAAGAGCTTCCACCATATTGTTATTCAAGTTTGATCCATTATCAGCAGTGATCTTACTTGGCACACCATACTAGCATATAATATGATTCTTGATAAACCTTACAACGACTTTCTTTGTCACATTTGCATATGATGCCGCTTCAACCCATTTTGTGAAGTAGTCAATAGCCACCAGAATGAAATGATGTGCGTTCGAAGCTTTAGGCTCAATCATGCCAATCATATCAATTCCCCACATGGAGAAGGGCTATGGAGAGGAAATGACGTTTAAAAGTGTCGGAGGAACATGAATCTTACCGGCATAAATTTGACACTTGTGGCATTTCTTCACAAACTTGCAACAGTCAGATTCCATTGTCAGCCAATCGTAACCTGATCTCAACATCTTCTTTTCCATAACATGTCCATTGGAATGAGTACCAAAGGAACCTTCATGGACTTCAGTTATCAATAAGTCTGCTTCATGTCTATCCACGCATCTGAGCATAACCATATCGAAGTTTCTCTTATACAGCACATCACCATTCAGGTAGAAGTTGTCAGCTAACCTTCTCAAAGTCTTCTTATCTTTCAAAGATGCTCCAGGCGGGTAAATCTGACTTTGGAGAAAACGCTTGATATCAAAATACCACGGTTTTTCATCTTTGATCTCTTCAACAGCAAACACATGAGTTGGCCTATCAAGACGCATCGCAGTCAAATTAGGAACTTCATTCCAGAACTTCACCATAATCATTGAAGCCAACATTGCAAAGGCATCCGCCATCCGGTTTTCATCTCGAGGGATATGATGAAACTCAAACTTTGTAAAGAAAGTTTAAATCCTCCTTGCATAATCTCTATGGGGTATCAAACCGGGTTGATTCATCTCCCATTCACCTTTGGTCTGATTCACAACCAAAGTTGAATCTCCATAGACGTCCAGATATTTTATTATGAGATCAATGGCCTCTTCAAGCCCCATAATGCAAGCTTCATACTCAGTCATATTGTTCGTACACTTGAAAGTCAATCTAGCTGTAAACGAAAAATGAGTGCCTTGAGGAGTAATAATCATTGCCCCAATGCCATTACCATACTGATTAATAGTTCCATCAAATACCATGTCCCAACGGGAACCAGGTTCTGGCCTTTCTTCAAGAAATGGATCATCACAATCTTTCATCTTCAGGTACAAGATCTCTTCGTCAGGAAAATCATACTGTACTGACTGATAATCTTCAATCGGCTGGTGGACCAAATGGTCAGCCATGACACTACCTTTATTTGCTTTTTGAGATCGGTATTCAATATCATATTCTTATAACAACATCTGCCAATGGGCAATCCTCCCAGCTAAAGCATGCTTCTTAAAAATATACTTAATTGGATCCATTTTGAATATCAACCAAGTGGTATGATTCAACATATACTGACGCAGACGCTTAGCAACCCAAGCATAGAATATCGGGTCTAACGATCGGGGAATTTCTTACTGATGTAGTAAATTGCATATTCTTTCTTTCCAGTTTCATCTTGCTGACCTGGAACACAACCCATACTCTTATCAAGCATAGTTAAATACATGATCAATGGTCTTCCTTCAACAGGCGATGATAAAATCTGAGGTTCAAGCATATATTCTTTGATACTGTAAAAAGATTTCTGGCAGTCCTCAATCCAATCACAAGACTGATCTTTCCGAAGAAGCTTGAATATAGGTGCACATGTGGTAGTCATATGCGATATGAATCTTGAGATATAGTTCAAGTGGCCGAGAAAACCTCTAACTTGCTTCTCAGTTTTGGGTGTAGGCATATATTATATTACTTTGACCTTGGCAGGATCAACTTCAATACCCTTCTCACTAACAATAAAGCCCAACAACTTACCAGAACGAACACCAAAAGTACATTTATTGGGATTCAAGCGAAGTTTGTACTTCCTCAAACGCTGGAATAACTTCAACAAATGCTCAACATGTTCTTCTTTATCATTGGATTTAGAGATCATATCATCAACATAGACTTCAATCTCTTTATGCATCATATCATGAAAAAGAGTAGTCATAGCTCTCTGGTATGTTGCACCAGCATTCTTTAAACCGAAAGGCATCACTCTATAACAGAATGTTCCCCAGGGTGTAATGAATGTGCTTTTCTCCATATCTTCGGGTACCATCTTGATCTAATTATCCGGAAAATCCGTCCATAAATGAAAAGACTTTGAATTTAGCTGTATTATCTACCAACATGTCAATGTGTGGTAGAGGGAAATCATCTTTTGGACTAGCTTTGTTCAAATCTCTATAATCAACACACATACAGACTTTTCCATCCTTTTTAGGAATATACACAATATTGGCCACCCATTGCGGATTCTCAGTGGTAACAAGGAAACCGACATCGATCTATTTTTGCACTTCTTCTTTGATCTTCACTGCCATATCAGAATGAGTTCTCCTTAACTTATGCTTGACTGGCGGGCATTCTGGATTTAACGACAATCTATGTTCCACAATCTCAGAATCCAAACCAGGCATGTCTTGATAGGACCAAGCAAACACATCTGAATACTCTCGAAGAAGATCAATCAACCCCTTCGTAACCCCGGGACATAGTTGAGACCCAATCTTAACTTCTTTCACATCATCTTCGGAACCCAAGTTGACTAACTCAATCTGCTCTTCAAATGATTGAATGGCCTTTTCCTCATGCTCAAGTAGGCGAGACAATTCATCAGATACTTCATCATTAATTTCTTCCTCACCCTCAAACACAGGGAAATCAAAATTTGGAGAGGGAGCAGGATCATTGTATTCAATGGGTTTAGAAACCAACCTACATAATGATTTGATATTTTGATTTTAGAGAAGTGAATTGTGACCAAATATTATGCAGATGGACAATTTATTATTTATTTAATCATGTTTTATGTGATTACCATTTTCAGAAAAGAAAAAAGTAAAAATAAAGCATCATAAATATGGATGAATAGAATTGCATTTTATTGATGATGAAAAAATGCCCAACAATGTTCACTTCTCCCTTAGGCATAGGAGAAGGATTTTCTCAAAAATAATGAAAACAAATTACTTAGAGTCGTGGACAATAACAGGAACATCAATAGCAACCCAATTGTTGCAAGCCTTTCCATGTTTCACAAAATTGACGCAGTGTTCATCTTCATCACCCTCGATCACAGTAGCTGAGTATTTTTCATTACCATGGATGAACTCTCCACTATGGAAACTCGGTTGCATATCTTCAGCGTTAACATTAGACAGCCTTTGCTGGAATCCCAAACCGGCTTTATTTTTGCTCTCGGCAACCTCTACCATACGGCCCCACTGATCAGTACTGCCATCTTCAATAATTTTCTACGCATCTCTGAAAGAAGACATGGGTGCCCTAGTTTTCTTCACTTCAGCAATAGATAGAGCTTGGAACAGGGTTCTAACCTCCTCTTCAGTTTCAACATATGAAAAAGACGACATATGGCTTACCAACAATGCCTTCTCTCCACCCACAATGACAAGCTTGCCATTCTTCACAAATTCTAGTTTTTGGTGCAGAGTAGATGTCATAGCTACATCCTCATAGATCCATGGCCTTCCCAATAAGCAGCTATAGGCCGGGTGGATATCCATTACTTGAAAAGTAATCTGAAAATCACTCGGACCTATCTTCACTAGAAGGTCCACTTCTCCTATGACAGTCTTGCGAGAACCATCAAAAGCTTTGACGATTACACCATTATACCTCATTGGGGTTCCTTGAAAGCATAATCTTGAGACAGTTGATTCGGGGAATACATTCAAAGAAGAACCGGTATTAACCAACACATTTGACAATGCATCCTCCTTACAGTTTATCGATATATACAGTGCCAGATTATGATTTCTGCCTTCCTCCGGAAGTTCTTCATCACAAAAGCTCAAGTTGTTGTAGGAACTAATGTTAGCCACAATATGGTCAAATTGATCCACAGTTACGTCATGCTCGACATAAGCTTGCTCTAATACTCTTTGCAATGCTTCTCTGTGCGCTTCAGAATTCATGAGCAGAGACAACACTGAAACTTTCGAAGGAGTTTGGAGCAGCTGCTCCACCATATTAAATTCACTTTTCTTGATCAAACTTAGTACCTCATCATCATCGTTAGGATTCAATTTACTGGACTCGCCAGACTGACACATTGGAGCACTAACCGGATTCACCACAGGCACATCAACTTTCTTTCCAACGGATACATCTTTTATCACCTCTCCCGGAAAGACAGGTCCAAAAATACGACCGCTACGGGTCACTATCGTGACATCAGCAATATTCACAACAGAATTGGTCATAGGCAACAGAACCTCTTGACCGTTCTCTACCATGGTAGCATTATACTAGTAAGGAACAACTCTATCAGATGCATACGGGACGGGGCCCGCTAACCGTATCACTAACGGCGATACCGATTTATTGAAGTTATTGTTGTTGTTGCTGTCAAATTGAATCACTACCCGCTCTGGGGTCTTAAACACTGGTACTATAACATTCACATCATCTATATCCCTCGACTGTTGAATTTGTATTACATTGTCATCCATCAACTTCTGGATATCTCTCTTGATGATCAAACACCCATGGGGGTTTACATTGTAAATTGCACAATCGTCATGGCCGTGCTCATAATCACTGATGGTACACAGGGTTTTATGCATCTCTACCAAAGACGGACTAATACATTGCACATCGAACACTCAGAAATTTCCTGGACAACCATCCACCATATTGACAGAGGAATTACCATGAGCAGGCAACGAATTAACTTTCACATTCGGCGTACGGTCCTCAAATGACATCATCCCACTCTTTACAAGCTTCTGGACCTTATACTTCAACGGGTAAAAGTTTTCGATATCATGATCGGGAGTTCCTTGATGAAAGGCACAACGGAGTTCTGGCTTATACCACCATGGAAGTGGTTTTGGAATTTGCGATGGATTCTTTGGTTGGAGTAGGTTCTTGAGAACCAAAGATGGATACAATTCGGCCTATGTCATAGGAATAGGGTCGAAAGAGACCTTCTTCCTCTCGAAATTCTGTTGTTGTTGTTGTTGATTATTAGTGTTGTTTTTGTAGTTGTTGGTTCTTTGTTGTTGAACGGGCGTTGATTGATTGTTTGATAATACTGGAATAACTGATGAAACCTTGTGATGATGTTGACGCAGTTGCGGATTTCTTTTGACATGAGGCCTCCTCTGCCTCCCTACTGACACTGCATTGGTTTCACCTTCCTTCTTTCTTGCAAAACTGCTTCCATACTTCTTGCTTGATGACACCTCTTCCTTAGATAGACGTCCCTCTCGGACTCCTTCCTCTAATCTCATCCCCATGTTTACCATTTCGGTAAAATCACTGGGGGCACTACCAATCATTCATTCTAATAAAACGAACTCAAGGTCTTGAGGAAAATCTTGGTCATCTCCTTCTCTTCCAACAGAGGATTGAGCTGAGCAACAAGCTCTCTCCACCTCTAGGCATACTCTTTGAATGTCTCTTTGTCCTTCTGAGACATAGACCTCAGCTGGTCTCTATCAGGCGCCATGTACATGTTGTACTTATATTGTTTCACAAAACCTTCACCTAAATCATTAAATGTGTGAACACTTGCACTATCTAGCCCCATGTACCACCTCAAAGCGGCACCAATCAGACTGTCTTGGAAGTAGTGAATTAATAACTGATCATTATCAGTTTGCGTTGAAATTTTCCTGGAATACATGACAAGATGGCTAAGTGGACAAGTATTTCCCTTATACTTTTCAATGTCAGGGACTTTGAACTTCATCGGGATCTTGACATTCGGCACTAAGCAAAGTTCAGCAGCACTCTTACCGAACAAGTATTTTCCTCTCAACGTCTTCAATTCCTTTCACAACTCGAGGAACTGATCCTTCATCTCGTCCATCTTCTTATAGACATCAGGGCCCTCAGACGAATCAGAATGATATATGGTGTCCTTAACACGAGGCAGAGTGTGAATAACTAGAGGCGGAACGGACATGATCGGGCTAGATGTCGGCATAGAAGCAAATGTGGGTGAAAACCTTCAGGAATAAAATTCGGCAGCATTCCCCACGGGAATCCAGCAGGCATAGTCGGACCAGATTGAGTAGCAGCCACAAACATTGTTGAAGTAGCAACCTCGGAGATGACAGTCCTCTGAGGAGGAGGAGTTGCAAGAGTTGGAGAAGACTGATTCTGAGCAGCTAAAGCATACTCCATCATAGCAGTTAGACGAGCAATCTCATCTTTCAACTCTCGGTTCTCTTGTTCCAAATGTTCCATGATTCTCGGTTGATTGGCACGAGTGTTGTATCGGTGAGTTAGCTTGGCTGAAGCATAGAAGAATAACTGATAAGACATCTGGCAAAGAAACCTGTATAAGCAAATGATGCATGAAATGCAATGCTTTTGTTTGTTTATTTTCAATTTCAAGGAACATACAAAGTTATATTCGCAAATATTATATAATAGTAACAATTTGATTTGACCATAAAAAATCTCTTTTATTCATATAAATTTTGGAAGGATTACACTGAGTACAATTTCAGAAACCAAAATACAAATACAAGAGAAAAGGAAACTAATCATCCTAAGGATCCCTTAACAACAGTGTCAGATGATCTAGCTACTGGCGCGTACTTCCTTCGGATGTGTCGGATCTCGGACTCAAAAGAAGTCTTCATCTGAGCCTTCTCAAGGACAACCTAATCAACAATATTCTTCTAAGCACCGGAAGACTGAGGCATACTAAAGGATGATGGACCCTATGGCTCTCTCTGTCTCTTCACCGCTCGGTCTTCAAGAAGTTCAATAAGCGCATCTTTGTCCTTAGACTCAAGCTGCAACTCCTCATGCTTTCGGCTCAAAGCATGGAACCGCTCTTCCCACACATCCTTCTCTTGTTTCATCTTGGCAAGTGCGTCTTCCAACTCCTCTACATCTTGGTTAGGGAGAGTTAATGGCTCAACCACAACCATAGACATAGGTCTTTCACAAGCATAAGGCATCTTCAACTCCAAAGCGCTCTTCTTCACCCAAGTAATGTAAGCTTCCAAAGCTACACAGTTGCGTATACCAAGCCTGGATCTTCCTTTCCTATGCACATTATGCCAAGCATGTATCATCTTTTGCTTCAAATGTTGGAGATCTTTACCCTCTTGATAGAAAAGACCTTCTAACTAAGTGTTATTAGGGTTGTCTCTCAAGGGGAACCCAAGTTGACGATGAGCCAAAGCAGGGTTGTAGTGATTCCTCCTTGTGTACCAATGAGAGGCACATTAGAGAATTCACCATAACTATCAATAATATCCAAGCTGCTCATCATAGAATCATACCACACAATATCATCATTAGTGAGAGACATAAGTCTTTGAGACCACCATAGACATTGTTTGTTCTCCACAAAAGAAGGCGTATGAGGCAAGTACGAAATAAACCACTTGTATAGAAGAAGAACACATCATACAATAGTCTCACCACCTTTAGAATTCCTCCAATGCAAAGAGAAGTACATATCACCTAACAGAGTAGGCCCATGATTCCTAATCAAGAAGATTCTAATGGCGTTAACATCAACAAAACCGTCAATGTTAGGGAACAAAGCCAAACCATAGATAAGTAACATAAAGATGGCTTCAAAAGCATCTACACTATCAGCTTGAGCAAAGGCAGTATCTTTCCCAATAAGGAACTCAGAAGTCAACCCAAACATTCCTCCTTTCTTCACCCAATGAGCCTCAATCTCAGACTTCCTCGGATGAAGAGCTTCAGCTATAATATGATATCTGGGAATATCTTCCAATCCACTAAAAGGAACCTTATCAAAAATAGGTATTCCCAAGAGATGGGCATACTCCTCTAACGTAGGCATGAGCTAATAATCCAGAAAAGTGAAGCAACAGTAGAGAGGGTCATAAAATTGAATCAACACACTCAAAATTCCTTCAACCACATCAATAGACAATACAGATAGAAGCTTCCCATGACGTTGCTTGAAGTCAAGCGATCTAATACAAAAGATGATAGCTTTCTTATCTCTTTCAAGTCAGAATATCTGAAAATGTACTTCTTAGTGTTCCTTTGTCCACAATCCATGGTCTGAAAATATTTGCAAATAAAACCTCAGTTCCTTGAAACTATTTTTCGTGTGATGAATGTCATGATGCGCATGAATGCATGAATGCAACAACCACAAATAAGGGATCACACACAAGGCAAACAAAAAAAGGTCAAGGGAGAATCAAATCATTGTCAAGATCAATCATCCATTTTGGTGGATTATGGTTTTCACCTTATCAATACCCAAGATCCATTGATATTGACAAGACTTGATTGGATCAACCAAGAATCAAGGGTTTGTTGTGAGTCACGAGCATGGAGTCAGGTTAAGAACCATCCCCAAGGAGTGTACTAAGGATAAAACTTTTAGATCATGTTCTAAAAAGTTCCCAGAGTCTTAATTCCATCTATTGGATATTACAGGTTAGAATGACTGACTCATCAACCCATAATATTCTCAAGAGAAACTCGTCTGAGTGTAGTATCGCATAACAACTGTTATCAAGTCTACACCTGAACATTCTCCACACTACGTCCTAAATAGGCCAAGTTGGGTTAAATATTCTACAGTCCTCAGCTTCTCGGACCCCAAATCAGAGAAAGTAATGCCTAACCATAAATAACTTGGGTGACATCAATAGCTCTAAAAGGGTCTCCACTGAGTAGATGGGTCTCAATACAAATTGTTAAGGACTACTCCACACAAGTCGAACATAACTATACCATCCTCCTATCTTAATTGCACTCAAGTTCGGGTTAGAACTTATCTCAACACTCAGAGATCACCAAGCACAACCAGCAGATCATATCACACAAACAAATATACAAGCATCAAATATACAAATATATACACATAAAAAAAAGTAGGCTAAACCCACTGAGGACTACTCCCCAACAAAGTCGCCACTTAATTTCTGTAGCGGTAAATTCATGACCATTAAGCTATGGATAAACTTAACGTCAATAAAACCAGAGTCGCCGCCGCGCTTTTATTGTTTCCAACGGAAAAGGGAAAAGTACGAACAAAACCCAAAGATAAGAAGTTTTCAAATCAAAACTAATAAAATGCCAGAGATTACAGGTAAGGGGGTTGGTTACACAGAGGGAATGTGTTAGCACCCAAAGTGTCCTAGGTACTCCTAGGGAGCCCTTTTTATGTGTGTATGTGCTTTTGGTATAAAAGATGTTTGCAATAAATCGAATGTGGGGATCAGAAAAGAATTAATTAATTACATATTTGTGTTTGACAAGACCTTCGGACTTGTTCCTACGTACCAACATAAAAATGAGGGATCAAACCCTCATAGTTCATGGTATCAATTTCAAAGTGAGTTGATTGCTTTTAACAAAAAAATTAAATTTTAAAGAGGCACAAAGGGCCTAAAAGAGTTTGCATGAGTGTTAATTCTTTTTGTCTTTTGAAATTTTAAGTAAATATGGTTAAGTTCATTTACAAGTTTGATTAAGAAAAAAGTGTAAGATGCAATGGCATAAGGCCAAGGTTTCTAGTTTGCAATAAAGTCTAAGTTTAGAAATCACAAGCAAAGAAGATTTTAAAAAAAGGGGGAGAGATTTGAAATTTAATAAATGGGAGGAGATGAAGAGACTAATCCTAAGCATAAAATTTAAAAGTTGAAAGTTGAAAAGATCTGACCAATGGGATGCAATCCAATAGACAAGAATGTCATATAGAAACCCATTTTTCCTTTGGAGTTTAGAATCAAGTAATATCAATAAACAAGTACCAATATGAAGAGCAAGGCATCAAATAAATATAGCCACATCCAAGCTAGCAACTTCATAGTCTTATTTTAAATCTTCCCATGTATCAGATGACATACTCCTTAATTGATTCAGAATAAGGCATTAGACATAGGTTCAAAGTAACATTTGCATCAAGGCCATGTAGCAGGTGAACTCAAGTGGATCCCAATACTTGCATCAGATGAAAGCTCAATTCACAATGACGTGGTTTTAGAAATGTTAGCATTGGCCAAGTCCTTTTGCATAGGGAATGTTGCCTAATTCTAAGTCCAAAGCTCAAATCAAATCCAACAGTCCACACAAACATTTTTAGGGTTTTTTGTTGTTTATTAATTATTTTAAGGTCCTAAGACCATAATCACAAACAAGATACACAAACAAATATGTACAATCACAATATATGGCTCAAATGAGCAAAGTGAAAATGGCATAAACATAAACAGATTAAATGATATGCAAAATGGCAAATGACTTGAATTTAAAGTACATAAAGTAAATGGCAATAATAATAAAAGTTAGTCAAATGTTAGTTGATTAGATGTTAGTGGGGTTTTCTTTTCAATTGATTAAGTCATTCTTCGGAGAACACTCAACCCTCTTTTCACAAGCATGGATCCTTGAACCAAGACATCTTCCAAAGGAAGGAAAAATGCCAAGTTTCCATACAATACCATGAAAGAGGGGAGACTTACACTCTCATTTA
This sequence comes from Lathyrus oleraceus, assembly GCF_024323335.1. Taxonomy (NCBI): domain Eukaryota; kingdom Viridiplantae; phylum Streptophyta; class Magnoliopsida; order Fabales; family Fabaceae; genus Lathyrus; species Lathyrus oleraceus. Next base: position 50,220,027 of record NC_066579.1, on the reverse strand, counting down.
CTAGAATGCTATGCCTTTTGGGTCAAAATTTAGCGTTATGTTAAGCAATCGTAATTGGACTTATGTAGAAGTCACAACTATCTGAGATCGGGCAATAAAATTTTGGTGTTAATGCATGTTAGAGATATGGTATAATGAACCATACTCCTAAAACATACCACACTCAAAAAGAAAATGATCAAAGAATGGACCTAATCTCATTCATACTTGTATTGGTTCATCTAACATGAAGTTATTGATGAACCAATTAGCCTTAGGATATTGAGATGTCATTGGTCAAAGGAAGGAATAAGATATAATAGGATTGAAGATGAAAAGGGAGCGGAGATGAGACAAACACAAATTGGTCATGGGAGGAATTTTATCAAATTAAAATCATTCATCCATTTTGGGAGATGAAATGTACATTTCATCAATCCCCTAAATCCAATGATTTTAATCTAACAAAAGTGAAATCAACCTTGACCAAGGCCCAAACACATAGTCAAACTTCACAAGTCAATAAAAATGGCTCAACACAATTTTTACACAATGCATCAATTAAATATCAAATTTAAAATGCATTTAAATTAAATTATGTTTGATCAAAAATCTAAAACCTCTTCAAAACACCAAATAAATTTCCAAGACATTTATCATAGGTCAAACAAGATCAAAGGACGTTGGACAAAAAATTTCATAATTTTTGAAAAGTCAGAAGTATTTTAAAACAATTTAAAATATGCATAAAAATAATTAATCTATGAAAAATATCAAAATTAACCCAAAAAATAATTTTAATTTAGAAAATGAAAGAGGAAAATGTTTGAATTTTTTTTGGTGAAAGTCCCATATTTTTTGGATTAAAAATGAAATTAATATGAATTAATTAAAAATAAGCAATTAAATGAAATATTCAGAAATTCAAAAAAAGGAGAGTCATCTGATCTCCCTCATTAATTAAGGTGGCAGATCAGATGGATGGAAACGCGTGTTCCACATGCGCTTCAATCAACTATCCCATACGCGTGGTAATCAAAAGCAACGCACGAGATTAGAACAAATCAGTTGGATCATATGGCTAAAATGCATGACAACACATCACCGGAGCTAGGGCTTCGGTCTTCTTCTCCGGTGGACCTCACTGGACTGGTCCACCATCAACCATTACCAAAATGAAAAAGCAAGACATGGATTTAAAGAAAAAAATACTGAGGAGCTCGGATCTGCCTTCAATTTTGTCCAATTCCAAGTATATAAAAAGATACAGGGATTTGAAATTTGAGGATCATGAACTGAGTTGCTTCGATTTGACCTCAAAGCAACTCAATCTTCTTGCCTACATTGATAGGACTTCAGACAACCAAAAATCACAAAGAATGGTGAAGAATTGAGAGAGAATCGAAGAGATGAAGTTTCTGAAAATATCACCTTCGTGTTGATCCAATTCCACTTGATCTTGATCTGGATTTGATTGCTTTCTCTTCCTCTAGCTTGCAGAAACCAATTGAGATAAAAAGGGGAGTGAATTTTTGGAGTTTAAACTTCCAAACAGAAGATGAAGTTCAAGCTCGTTTTCAACGAACTTTATAAATTCTATGGTAGTGGGGCTTTGAAACAGTCTAGCAAAGCTTAGGCAAGGTGTTGATGATGATTCTGAAGCCTTTAGCTTGTTTAAATAGGCAATGCACTTGATATTTTCACCACTTCAAATTTGGCCAATTTTAGAAACTTCTTTGCATGGGTGCATAGGCAATGATTTGGGATTTGGGAATTATGCAACCCACTTCAAATTCTTGTGCAAAGTATGCTGAACTCATCATGTGGAAGGATGCAAAAGAGTTTGATCATTTGAATTCAAATCTTGCCAAAACACTTCCCACAATAAAACCATACGCAAGTCCCTCAATTTAGATCCAAATGAGATGATCTTGGACTTTTTGGAAAGGTGAGATCAAGCGGAACAACTTTCATGTTGAACACTTTTTTATTTGAAGATTGGATAATGATTAATTTTAACGTGGAAGTTTGGGAAATCAAACATATTTGAAAATTTTCTAAGTCCCACGTCAAATGTTCACTTCTTCCACCTTGAATAACTTTTTATATGGACTTCAAATGAGAAAAGTTCCTCCATTAAAGTTGTAGCTATTTCAAACCACTTAAATTTTGTTACAAATTTGACCTTATTTGGATTTTTCATGAAGGAGTTATGCATTCTAGAAGTTGAGGAAAATCACTTGTTCAATGGTATTGGCTCAAAATGACCTATAATGTTTCTTCTTGGAACATGCATTTGCAAGTTGAATTTGCACTTCCCCCAAACATAAAAGATGAAGTAGACATATTGAGTTTGATCATAGAATTTGAATGGATTTCATATCTTAAAAATTGAGCAAGTGATGGTCTTGGTAAGTTGACCTCCAAACTAGGGTTCAGACAAAATGACCTATAATCTTTCACCATAAAAAATGATTTTCCAAGAAAAACTAGCTCTTGACCTCGACAAGAAAGTTGTTTGTAATGTAATATATAGTAACGTTTCTCTTGGAATAATTTTCATATGACAAAAATTGTAGGAGATAGGGTCTAGGGAAACCCCAGTTTTGACGAGTTGACTTCCTCTAGTCAACCACCATGAACCAACTTGCTAGCTTGACAATATCTTGACTTTTGGGACTAATGGAGGATCATATATGCATATGATGATGTAATGTGAAGTATCCCTTGAAATATTTGATCAATTGTTGAATAAACTTGTTGAAGAAGTCACGCAAGATACCCAGATGAACTAGGGTTTCCAAGGCAAACAAACTCCAAACTCTTGATGATTTTTTGATCAAAATAACATGTGAAGAACATGGGGATCCATATATGATACTTAAAGCCAATGTGAATCATTTCTTGATTGAGCTCCTTGCATTAAGGGTCTCAAACCATAAATATAAGCTTGATAGAGCATATGTGAGCACACACACTACCTACAAAAACAACAAACTATACATTGACATATTTTTGGTATTTTGGTTAGTAAATAATAAAAAAAGGAGTATGATACAATCAAATGTGCTTGGTGATATCTCCCAATGCAAACCCACTGGATGAGGGGTAAGGAGGATGCCAAGTTGTGATCCCAATATTAATGCATATGATGAGATAGCATGAGGGGTCTTAGGGTCAAAATTGGGATCTTATAATATGGATGGGAGGGACAGTGCATGAGAGCTGTGATAGGCGTGTGTGTATGAACAGGGTTCAAAGTATGACCATATGAAGGCTCCTACTAAGCCACATGTTTTTTATCAAAGGCCACGTAGGGAAAGTATATAAGTGAGCTCTCTTTAGAGTTCACTTCATTTTGCATTTTACTTTATCTCTCTTCCTCTCTTCTCTCCCTATCGTCTCTACTATTCATTCCCACTTCTCTCTAGAACTCTCTCTCCGAACACCCCACAAACCCAACTTCGGTCACCACCTACCCACTAATCTACCATTAGCACCACCTAAGACCACATTTATCCTTCATCGTTTTTCATCCAAATGATGAACACCAACCCAGATCTCCATCCAACCCATGAATCCTAGACCTAAAACCACGAATCCTAAAAATCCTAACCCTACATTCATCCCATAACCCATATTCATATGAACCCTAACAACATCAACACGAACCCTAACCCTACATTCATATTCTTCTTCAACCTTCAACCCTTCAAACGCTAAACCACCTAGAAACTAACCTAACATACCCCGATAAACGTCAAATCATCCCTAAACCTCAGATCGAACCTCCCAAAACACCAATCTGAACTCAAAACCACCAAATCAAACATCAATTTCCCCACCCTAATCCCAAAACCACTTTCTGTTTGAACCCAAACTGAACCCTTTCCAAACATAAACCATACTAGTACCACATAACAAAACTTGCAAGCATAAAAAAATCCATAGAACTGCAACAAAAAAAGCCTAACCAAAACAGACGTCAAGCCATCATGCAAAGGGACTAAGCAAACCAACCTATAGGGATGAGACTTTCCCTGGTGAAACGGTAAAGTTATTTTTGTTTATTTTCTACTTTTTTTCCTTTTCTTTCCTTATTACTCCTTTTTCTTTATCTCTCTATTTGACTCCTCTTTTTTTCCTTTTTGATGCAAGGTATGGCTTTCTGTTGGGATGGATGGAAGCTTCAAGAGGTTGGAGGCCTTTTTTTGGGTTTTAGTTGTTGTTGTTCTTCAGTGTGAGGAACAACAACTTAGGGTTAGTTAATTTTTTAAATTGTAGCTCTTCATTCTTTGTAAATTTGATTCTTTTTATATTGAGAATTAGGTTAGAATTTTTAGGTTAGATTGATTCAAATAGAAAGGTTTAGACGTGATTTGTATTGTTTTTGGTATATTCAAATGTAACAGCAATCACACTTAATGAAAATATTTGATTTTTTTATTAATATTCTATTTGATCCATTTTTGCAATCTTGTTTACACATTTGATATTTCTGATTATTTTTATACTCTTGTGCTTGGACTTGTTGACTGTTGACTCAACTCTAGGGCTAGACTCAATAATAAATAGTTACGATAATAATAAATAATAATAAGGTAAAATAGCCTAATAATATTAATAATAAAGTTAAAATCAAGTAATGTGTGAATAACAAAATTTGAAAAGAAGTGAGATCATTAAAACTAAAAAATAAAATAATAATAATAGCACTATTAAATAAAATAATTGTAATAATAATAATAATAATAATAATAATAATAATAATAATAATAATAATAAAAAAGATGTTAATAATAAGATAATAACAAAAGAATTAATATGGGCCAAAAATAGTGACATGACCCAAATACTAAGTGTATTAATAAAATAAGAATAAATAGCAATTAAAAAATAAATGTGGGCTAATAAAAGGATAAAAGTAAAAAATTGTTCTCCTTTAACTTTTGGATTATTGAAGTTGATCGATTGACTGATACATGATGAACTCAAATGAAAATGGTGACTCAAATGAATTGAGATTGACCTAAGGTTCATATGCGATAGTCCTATATTCTATATTGATAGGGCACAGACTAAAAAAAATTTAGTCAGATAAAAAAAATATGATTAAAATTTGAAGTATGATAATAGTGTAATAACTATAATTAAAATGAATGGATATTATTTTGTTATTTTATTATTGGTCTAATAGGCTAACACATACCAATAAATGATTACGAGAAAAAAATGCTATTTTGCACTAAATTTCGTATTGTAGGTAAGTGTTTACAAATATGGTGCATAGTGATATTTTTAACTTTGACATTTTTATATATTTTTTCTTTCATCAAAATAATTTTAGTTAATGGTGTGTAAAAATTTGATTAATACAATGTCTAATTCAGTTAATATGTATATTGATATTAAAAAGTAGTATTAAGTGGGAAAGTAAACTTAGTTAGTCGAGTGTAGTAAATTGATTATTAAAGTTTATAATTTGGTTATTGAGTATTCTAACATTGAAAAATAAGTCTTACCAGTTAAATCAACTTTTTGTTAATGGTACCTATAAATTGATTAGTGAGTTTTTAATTAAAAAAATCTTAAATAATAAAATAAAATTAATGAATTATTAATTATAAAAAAAATCTCAACTAGTAAAATAAAGTTGGGGTTAATAGAGCGTAAAGATTAGTTAATACATTTTATAATTTAATATTAAAAAATTATTAATATTATTTATTTTATTGATTAATAAAATAGTAAAAATAATTAATAAATCATAAATAAAATTAATGGTTAATAATATATATATATATATATATATATATATATATATATATATATATATATATATATATATATATATATATATATATATATATATATATATATATATATATATTTTTGTGGTTATATAATAGTGAAATTGATTAATGACATACCTTATATTTGTATATTTGTGTTACAAACTAATTTAAAATAAGTTTTTTTAATAATATATTTTTCATTTTAAAAAAACAAGTGAAAAGTGTATGGTGTTAAATTTGGGTGTAAAAACTTGTGTCAAGATAACATACCTCTTTAATAAAGCATATCACTCCAAAAAATTGTATTCATTAATTAATAATCTATATGAAGTGGTAATCTCGCATGAATTTTCATAAAGTCTCTTCCAATTAAAAAATTTAAGAAAGTGCTACAACAAACAAGTCTCTACAATATCATAGATTCATAACCACGTAGTCACAAAAACCACCAATGCACATACGCATACAATTAAAAACCTCATCACAATCATGATCATTAGCACAAGGAATGGTTGTTGCTGCATTGTTAAATAACAAAAAAAGAATGTTAATAAAAAGAGATAAAATACGATTTATAAGATAAATTAGAAAATCTAAATAGTGTGAAAAATGATATACTTCCACTTCCAGCTCTACCAGCTTCAACAAAAAATAGAAAAAGACAGATGATCAAAGTATATGCAAACATGATTTTTGGAGCCATATATTTTCTCTTTTACTTCTAATAAATATACTTCTTTGTATAGCTTCATTAGTACAATTTAAAGCATTGCTAACTTCAATTAAATAATTTTTTTAGCATTGGCATGTTTGAAGAAGCCATTTATAAAATTAAAATTAATAATAAACGTCTCTAATCAATATTTACGTGTATCCCTTTTACTCTTTCAAACGATCAATTAATTTTAATATACAGTCACATAAAATTCTTGATGATCATCAAAGTTCATATATATATATATATATATATATATATATATATATATATATATATATATATATATATATATATATATATATATATATATATATATATATATATATATATATATATATATATATATATATATATATATATATATATTATATATATATATATATATATATATATATATATATATATATATATATATATATATATATATATATATATATATATATAAAATTTTGAATAGGTTAGGAAGATTTTAAAAGCAAAACAGCAATAATAATGAATGATAACAAAATTTATTTGAATAAATAACATACCAAGTGGTGACAACACATTTATATGTATTTCAAGCTATTGTTTGGGAGTTCGGAAGGCATGGATGGGGAATGTTTTTAAAAGATTTGAAGAAATGAGTGAAAATAATTGAGCGTTTTAGAAGGTACTGGAGGCTCTAAATGAATTATCTAAATATAAATCTATGCTGCTACAGTAATTTAAATACTAGAAATATATTATTATTGTTATGAAATTTGGAAAAATGAATAGAAAGAAGGGAATTTTATTAGCCTTGAATGAATGAGTACATGGTTACCTCGAATATAAGTTAATGAACACACAACCAACTATCGTCTAGCCGTTTTCATAGTAAAACTCATAATTAATTCTCAACTGTCCTAACCTGCTATAATTAGTTAGATACACAGATATTAATGAAGGTGGCGAAATACAAAAAATTAAAAAAATTAAATAAAAAAAAAAAAGATTTGAATTGAATTTTTAAAAGGAAAAACTTTTTTAAAACCAACTCAATTAAACAAAAACATGAATAAGAAAAATAAAAAATTATTTTTATATTGGTTCGGTGTTAATGAAGCTACCTCCAGTACATCATATCAATATGATTTCGCCTTCTTAAAAAGGACTTAATCTACTATAACCAAAACCTGATTACAGACACCGAAAAGACAAATCATATTTGTCTTCTTGAGTCTATCTGACTAAATCCTAGTCATTCAAGGAAACCATTCAAACAAATTTGAGATTTACAAGTTGTGTTTACAAAGAATGCTTATAAGAAAGCAGATTAACACAAGTTAATATAATGAATATTTCTCACACAGTAACGAGCAAAAACTTTTGTGTGTTTACAAAGAATATACATAGAAAATATTTACTTCAGCAAAAACGTGTGTATGTTCATTTAGTAGTGTGAGTGTTATCAAAGCATTAACAACTTCTTCCAATCTTCAAGTCTCCTTTGTATAGGCATATAAAAGAATTGTTGGAAGGTAGAATTGGAATACTGAAATACAACTGTCTCTTTCATAACGATTTGCATATAAGAGGAAAAATGGTACAATAGTATTGTCCTTGGCCCACAAAATCAGCGTAGTGGAGAAAATGTTGATCTTATACTGTGTACTATTTTCCTGATACAAAACCTTTTGATCTTATCTTCTAATCTTCAGAGGCTTCTGATGAAATTATGTTGAAACATGCTTAGAAGGATCAAGACACAAGTTGACAGAATCTTCAGAACCTTGGTCCATAAGTCAATTACTATTGTTATTTTAGTTGAAGGATTAATGCCTAACCTTCTGTCCATAAGTCAATTAAGTGATAATGGTTAATGACGCTATCTTCAATTAAAAGTCCTATAAAGTTGTCAGTCAAAAGGATGGCTCAGTTATTTTCAATGGAGAGAGGGAGAATAACATTTATAAGATAAGACTTTCTAATTTGAAAAGTCAGAATGTAAAATGTCTTAGGTCTGTAAATGAAGAGAAATGGATGTGGCATAGACGATTGGGTCATGTTAGCACGAGGAGGATTTCTCAACTTTACAAGCTTAATTTCGTCAAAGGACTGCCAAATCTGAAGTTTGCTTCAGATGATCTTTGTGAAGTATGTCAGAAAGACAAGTTTTCTAAAACTTTTTTCAAAGCTAAAAATGTTGTGTCAACCTCCAAACAATTGGAACTTCTACACATTGACTTGTTTGAACCAGTGAAAATTGCTTCTGTCAATGGTAAGAAATATGGGCTAGTCATTGTTGATGACTACATCAAATGGACATGGGTGAAATTTCTTAGACACAAGGATGAGTCACATTCTGTGTTTTCTATGTTTGCTCCCATGTGCAAAATTAGAAAGATCTCAAAATTGTAAAAATTAAAAGTGATCATGGTGGAGAGTTTGAAAACAAAGATTTTGAAAACTTCTTTGATGAAAATGAAATTTTCCATGATTTTTCATGTCCTAGAACTCCACAATAAAATGGAGTTGTATAGAGGAAGAATAAGACTCTACAAGAGATGGCCAGAACCATGATCAACGAGACTAATGTGGCTAAACACTTCTGGGTAGAAGAAGCCAAAACAACGTGTTACATTCAGAACAAGATCTCTATAAAACCTATTCTGGGTAAGATTCTTTATGAATTGTGGGAGAATTTGAAGCCCAACATTTGATACTTTCATCCTTTTGGATGTTATTATTTTATCTTGAACACTAAGGAGAATATGAGCAAGTTTGATTATAAAGCACAAAAGTTCATCATGTTAGGATAATTTGAATTCTCAAAAGGCTATAGAGTATATAACATTGAGACACATATTGTTGAAGAATCAATCCATGTCATATTCGATGACAAGCTTGACTCTGAAAAGTCAAAGCTAGTTGAGAAATTTGCATATTTGAAGATCACTTATTCAGGTTCTGAAGGAAAGACTTCATAAGCCAAAGAATCTAAGGCAAAAGACTCTGAAGATCCTCAACCAGAAGTTGTTGAAGCTCAGACTCCTCTGAGGAAAGACAAATAAAGATCTTCATATTCTGAAGAATTGATTCTGGGAGATAAATTTAAACCTGTCAGAACCAGATCCTCTTTCAAACCTTTTGAAGATACTCTTCTGGGTTTAGTGTCTCTAATATAACCTACATCAATTGATGAAGTGCTTTTGGACACATAATGGATTCTGGATATGCAAGAGGAACTTAATCAATTATCCAGAAATGATGTGTGGGATCTTGTACCAAGACCCAAAGGAACTCACGTTATTAGAACAAAGTGGGTCTTCATAAACAAACTGAACGAACAAGGAGAAGTTGTAAGAAACAAGGATCGACTGGCTGCACAAGGTTATAATCAGGAATAAGGGATCGACTATACAGAAACCTTTGCACAAATTGCTAGGAATTTGTTAAGTATATGCAGGCAGAGTTTGAGATGAGTTTGATAGGAGAAATCAAGTTCTTTCTGGGGATTATGATCAATCAAAGTCCAGAAGGAACTTACATCCATTAGAGCAAGTACATCAAGGAACTTATGAAGAAGTTTGACATGTCAGAATGCAAGATGTCAAAGACTTATATGCATCCTACATGTATCCTTGAGAAGAATGAAGTAAGTGCTAATGTAGAACATAAGGTACATAGATGTATGATTGATTCTCTCTTATACTTGTATGCTTCTAGACCTGCCATTTTGTTTAGTGTCTGTTTATTTGCTCGCTTCCAATCAGATCCTAGAGAGTCCCACTTAACATCTGTTAAGAGGATCTTCATGTATCTGAAAGGTACGATTAACATTGGCTTATGCTATAGAAAATATAAAGATTACAAGCTAGTGGATTATTGTGATGTTGATTATGTTGGAGATAGACTTGAGAGAAAAAGCACCTATGGAACTGTTAGTTTCTGGGAGACAACCTGATCTCATGGTCCAGAAAAAGGCAATCAACAATAGCACTATCAACTGTTGAAGCTGAATGCATTACAGCCTCTAGATGCAACACTCATATGCTCTAGATGAAAAGTCAGCTAGAAGATTTCCAGATATATGAGAGTAACATTCCTATACTCTGTGATAATACTTCTTCTATTTATTTATCTAAGAAACCCATTTTATATTCTTGAGCAAAATATATGAGTGGCTAGTGACCTTTTTGAGTAGATTGGATATTTTCATTAGAAAATTTGTCTAGACAAGAAATACTGAGATAAAAATTTAGTCATTTTCTCCTGAGAGAAATTTTGCACTCCTATCTCTTCAGGTGGACTTAGTGTAAGGAAACTCAAGAGCATTAAGAAATAAGGTTGTGTCATTCTTGGATGGAAATTTATCACAACATAAAATCAATGGGTTATTACCCCTATAAGAAGATACTTCAAGAACAAGTAGCCTATTAAATATCACAAATCCTCTTTAATATGGTTTGGTTTAAAGCATACTTTAAGTGATATTAAAATCATAACATGTGGAAAATATGGATTGCCAAAGACATTGCTTTTGGGCATAACATGTGGTTAGGTTATAAAATCAAATACTCAATTGTCTTTTCAGACCAACGTAAGTACCTAGAAACTACTACTCTCCAAGAACTTATTCAAGGAATTATTTGAATCATTCCTAAGAATTTCACCACCTTTACACCAAAGATAGCATATGATATTCTTAAAGTCACTTTCCCTTTTTATGAAATTGATGAATACTCAATCGGCTTTGTGGATGCTGGAATCAAGTTTTCTTTGCAAGTTTAGTATTGTTTCCAAATATGTTTAAAGTCTCCTTTAAGTCTGAAACTACGAAAATCAAATTATTTGCTAATTGGTTTTCTGAATGTAGGTTTTCAAGAATGCTCATCTTACTTAGTGGAGGCAGTAAGCAGTTGTTGAATGCAAGTTAATTTGGAACCGAAGCACTATATCATCCGGGATTTTGCAAAGACAACTCTTTCTCAAGGTTAGTCATCCCTATGTTAATTTGGAACCAGACTGAACAGTTAGTGTTTGCAATAGTTAGTGTTTGCATCAGTTAGTATTTCTCAAGGTTGGGGTTATAATTTATTTTGAAGGAAATGTTTTTTCTGGACTCAAATTTATTAACTGTTTGCATCAGTAGTGAAAGCTGTGTTTGTGAAAGTTGTATAGTTTCTATGATACTCCTGTTATGAACATATGTGTGGTGTCAAATTGAACTCTAAATCTGAACTTAACTTAGCCATTTTAACTTAGCCATTTTACCTGAATAGCGATGAGTAGGATTAGCCATTTTACCATACAAATTGAACTCTAAATCTGATACAGTTGCAACTGCTACACCAGCTGACACAGCAGCCAAAGCTAAAACCTGCACCAGAAATGGTTTTCTTAAAAAATATGAACTCTCCCTGCAAGCTTCTTGAAAATCACAAGACAGCCTAAAGCCAATCCACACTATAGGCTTCCCGATCCAACCTTTTCTATGTTAACTGCCTACCTTTCCTACCATTAGACCAAGTGAATTTATTTCCAAGAGTAGGGATATGGATGTAATGATTGGAATCAGACCAATGAAAGAAATCCTGCAATTGAGTTTGATGACAAAGAATATGAAGCCGACGAACATTTACGCGGAATTTCAAACTTTGTTGAAAGTGCTGATGGAAAATGGGCTTATAGAAGCACAGGAGTATTTCTAGGAAATGAAAAAGCTGATTATGTGGCAAGAAATGTTTTCTCTTTGAATATTAATGAGTCTTCTGGACACTACTACCAAACAGCCCGCATTGCGCCGATATCTCTTAACTACTTTGGATTTTGTATGATGAAGGGAAATTATAATGTGAAACTTCATTTTGCTGAGATAATGTTTTCTAATGACCGGACTTTTAGCAGTTTTGGAAGGCGCATATTCGATGTTTCAATTCAAGTAAGTAATGAATACACAACTACTTCTTTCTTAGGCTTTGTTTGGTAAGTATCTTAATCAAGCACTTATAGCATAAACTTTTATCATATAAGTGCTTGCTTGTGTATAACCTATTTCTATAAAAAAAAAAAGATACCACAAAATCAAACCCTTCTCATTTTAAAGCTATTTTCATAAGCTATCTTGTAGAGTTTATGGAATTTAGTTGAAAACAACTTATGGACATATCTTAAGTTGTTCCTATAAGCTCTTACAGACAGTTCTGCTTGTACTTATGTCCGTAGATAAACTCAAATAAACCAATCCAGACCGGCGCTTAGTTTCTAGTTTCGACCAAAATGTTGCTCATATTTTGTATCTGGTTTCTAACAAATCTAAAGTTCCGAATTTCAAAACTATATAATGACAGGGTCGTAAATATTTAAAAGACTTTAACATTATGGAAGAAGCCGGTGGAGTTGGCAAGGGAATTACTCGGGACTTTAACGTTGATGTTAATGATAGCACCTTGCAAATCCACTTATCATGGGCAGGAAAAGGAACTAATGCAGTCCCTATGAGAGGTGTATATGGACCTCTTATATCTGCTATCACTGTGACCCCAAGTAAGTACTAGTTTTCATATCGTTTTGATTTCATAACCTTCTGTCAAATATACCAATTAAACTACATTGTATTTCATATTCTTAAAATCATTTATACTTTGCTTTAGACTTTAAAATTCCTTCGAATCGGTTGTCTGCCGGAGCAATTGCTGGAATTGTGATTGGATCATTGGCACCTGTTTTGCTGATACTTTTTGTCCTTTGGAAGATGGGTTACATTTTTCGGAAAGATCAAACAGACAAAGGTAAGATTTTAGTTCTAAGTAAATAAAACATTTTCATGGTTGAACCATGGACCGCTTTATTTTCACTTCTTGTTCCTGAGTAAACCACTTATCTTATTGCAGAACTCCTAGAATTGAAAACAGGTTATTTCAGTTTGAGACAAATTAAAGATGCTACTAATAACTTCGATCCAGAAAATAAGATAGGTGAAGGAGGATTTGGGCCAGTTTACAAGGTAAATTTAGATAAACTATATGTTAAAAGCTTTGAAAGGTTATCCTCAACTATGATACTGAAGGCATTGCCTATTTCGCAGGGTATATTGTCAGATGGTGCTGTGATTGCGGTTAAACAGCTCTCGTCCAAATCAAAGCAAGGGAACCGCGAATTCGTAAACGAAATAGGCATGATATCTGCTTTGCAGCATCCCAATCTTGTGAAACTTTATGGATGTTGCATTGAAGGAAACCAATTGCTGCTTGTATATGAATACATGGAGAACAATAGTCTTGCTCGTGCTCTTTTCGGTAAGGGCTTCATGTAACAGATTTTGGTTGTCTATATATGTTTCTGATAAGTTAAAATCAAACTTTAAAAGACAACTTTTCTTCTAGGTAAGCCAAAACAAAAGTTGAACTTGGACTGGCGCTCGAGAATGAAGATTTGTGTAGGGATAGCAAGAGGTTTGGCCTATCTTCATGAGGAATCAAGGTTGAAAATAGTACACAGAGATATTAAGGCAACTAATGTCTTACTCGATAAGCATCTGAATGCCAAAATCTCTGATTTCGGTTTAGCCAAGCTTGACGAAGAAGAAAACACTCATATCAGCATGCGAATAGCTGGGACAATGTTAGTATTATACGACAATATTATAAAGTTTTGAATCCTAAAGACTTTGTTTATCATTCGTTGGCTTGCACTCATAGATTTAAATTGCAATTGTGGCCGCATGGACTGTAGTTGTCTACAATTTCCGGTCATGCTTGCAATGTTAACTACAATCTATGTATTTCTTGCTGCTATAATCATTTACACAGTCTTATCTAGAAATTGTTTCATTAAGTTTTTTAAAATCTCTGACACAAACCTACAAAACGTTGTCGCATCCTGCGAAAAATCAACCGGCGAGCCTAAAAATAAAAACACACAGAGCCGCCACTAAACGTTATTTATCCCAAGATAGGGAAAGGAAACGCTCAGAGAAACCTGGAAAGACATGGTCTCGCGACCAGAGAGAAAAGGTTCGGGAGTCGGTTACGCGAGGGGAAGGTATTAGCACCCCTCACGTCCTAGGTACTCCTAGGGATCCACGTCTTAGAATAAAGAAAAGGTTGCTAAACATCACACACACAGGGAACGCAGGTGGGGTTAAGAGAAGGGAGCTCGATAAGGTATCGCACCTTATGCCTACATATCTTGTCTGGAACAAGAATCAGAGCCACTGTAGTTCGGCTTACGCACGCCAAACAACACAAAACTTACAAACAAGCAAGAGTGGCAAACATGGAGCCCGACAACCACTGGATGGAATTACGTCGGCATCCAAACCAAAACACGCACAAAACGGCAAACGTGGAGCCCGACTGCCAATCACTGGACTTACGTCGGCATCCGAGCCAAAACACACAGTCAGATAACAAGTTAACACACGCAAAAAGAAAAAGGTTGCCCGGAGTGGTCTCGCACGACCACCTGCCTACATACCTTGTCTGGAACAAGGATCAGGGCGATGTAGTTCCCCTGAAAGGGACTAAATTGCTAACCAGAAACCGGGGAAAGATACACAACTAGGGAGCTGAGACTCGAGCCTAATGTTGTCATGCATCGTTAACCCTAAGTTCGGTTTTCTATCCTACTTGCATAAGCAAACTAACCTAACCAGGAAAGAAGCTAGCACACAAGCATACCATCATACATCAACATTAAATGAGAACAGGCATCTCAAACAAACATGTCAATCAAATAATCACAAAACACCCACTATAACCAAACAAGAGGCTCAATCAATGGGGTTTGACCGCCGAAGCGAGTCGTCTGTACAGGCTGGTTTTGCTCTTAACCTTGCCATTACGAGGCTAAGGTGAAGCAGATGAAAGGATGAAGTGAGGATCAGACCTCACAGCTCTTATCCCTAACCAGGGAGAGCTGACAAATGAGCATGGGTCCAGAATAGGGGAACCCTTCTATACTCGATGACTCTGACACAACAGATCTTGGGCTTTTGATCTCAATGCTACAACCATGTAATGGGAGCAAGGAGAAGACTCACTGAATAGTGGGGGACAGGTTGCTTGCCCCTACCTTCCACCAATTGCCTTATTCAAAGGACTTTCACCTGCTTGGGCTTGAAAATAAACAAACACAATCATTGCCTCTTAAGGAGGACTTCAGACATTTATTTGCCCGGCCCGGTAACAGCCGGGTCTCCAGACTACATGAAGTAAGAAGGTTATACCTCTATGCAAGTTGCCTAAGCAACGCAAAGCAAAAGTTCACAAGGAACTGAGCAACTAAAGTACCTGGAAACAATCAAACTCAGTCAGTAATCAGACAGACAAACCATAAACAACAAGTGTTCAATCAGATAAAATATACAACACAAGGCAAGCTCAAAGCTTAAGCCCAAGCTCCACAACCTACAAAACAATGTTATGTTAGTGTACAAACATCAACAACATCAATCAAAATTGATTTGAACCATTATCCATGCGCATTACGCTTTTGATCCTGAAAAATCAAACAAACATTAGCAACTAGACCACTAGGCCAAGCCTAGGGTCCAAAAGCAAGAAAAAATATCAAACAGCAAGGTATTCATCAACCAATATCAAATTAACATCAAACAAGAGCAAACATCATTGGTCTCATGTTTATATCATCCATCATGCTCATGTCATGCACAAAACAATTCAACTTAGCTCAAATGAAGCATCAAACATGCAAACAGAATTATTGCATTCAAATCCACACCAAAACACATCCAAAAATTCTCAAATTAATTATGCCTAAACAGGGACTATTCAAGGTCTACCATGTCAAATTTGAGCTTAATTGGGCAAATGGAACTATGTCAATGAAAATCAACAAAAACAGACACAATCACATGCTTCAATTCACAACATTAATACATGCTTCCACTTCAAAAATTCATAACTCAATGAAAACAAAAAAGAAATGGATGAGACCAAAACAGGGAGGTCCTAACATGTGTCTACTACAAGCATATCAAATTTCATGATCATACAGTACCACATGAGGATTTCCCAATCATTCTACCAACCTATGTCACATGAGCTTGCACAAATGACCACCAGAAATGAAAAATCATGATCAAATTGAAAATGCAATGTAAAATTCCAAAAAAATTCATACAACATCTCAACATGCCAACCAATCATCATGCAAAATTTCAATCAATTCCAACAAGTATAGGTCACTCAAAAAAATCCAGCAAGTTGACATAATGAGGTGTGACACAAATTGTCACACCTAAGTTCCAGAATTTGCTGCTCATTGACCAGGTATCTAAAATTCACAAAATTTACATGTAAATCACCATTGGCCTGTCTACAATCACCACAAAAATTTTCAAGAATTTATTTAACGGCATGTGCATTTCGTGATCAAATTGGTGAAATGTATCAAAAATGGACACATGTGAAACAAGTCTAAGTCAAACAAGATATTTGCCATGCACAACTTTGACCAATAGGTCAAAAAAATCCTACACTCATCAACAAAGTCATAGAAAAAATCCTCACATTTTTATGAATTTTCTACAATTTTTTATGATTTTTTCAATGTGTTAATGATTTTTTGTGAATTAAGCAAATTAATTAAAACTGCACAGTGGCAGTATTGTAAATAAAACAGGCGCGGGAGGGAAACCTCCAGTTTGAAAATTTGAACAGATTTTCAGATCAAAACACCTTCCAGCTTCGTCTTCCTCACGAAATTCTCCAGAAAATCGAAAAATCGAAGAACATCAAACGTCAAAAGAAATGGACATGCATATAGTCATTGAACTCGTCTTCTCAAGCACATTCCAAATATCCATTCAATTCATCCTAAAAGTTCCTAAAACTCAAGAATCGAACGAGTTAGGGTTTGGATATGAAACTTTAATTCCAGATTTCTCCTCCTATGGTTAATCATTTTCTAAACCACAAGCAGCTTTAGAACCTACGTCTCATGCTCTTTCTAACGCATATAAGCATTAAGAGAATCGTGACGGTCGAAAATTCACATACCTGGAATGGCAGCCACGAAATCAGTGCTCTTTGAGCTTTTCTTCCTCAAACAGATGCAGGAAAGAGATCGAGAAGGTGATTGATGCGCTCAACTCCACTTGCCTTGGCTTCTATCGCTCAAAATCCGATTTCACCATTGATGGAGCTTCTTGGAACAGCCATGATTCGAAGCTTGATTGATGATGAGAGGCAAAAACAGTCCTAGCACATGATGATACAAGTTCAAAGCAAAAAGAATTTCGAGATTTGGTTCAAGATTGAGGAAGATTGAAGGATTTGAGGGTTTGGTGTTCTTGATGAAAATTGAGAGAATGTGAGAGGTTTTGAGATCCAACTTTGGTAATTGTGAGGTTCTGTTATGATTAGGAGATGATTTAGAATATATATGGTAGCTTAATCCATTACTAATCATGTTAATTAGCATTTTGGCTTAATTAGTGAAATTGTAATTTTGCAAATGGAGGGTAAAATGGTCAATTCCTTTAGACAGCTCATGC
This sequence comes from Lathyrus oleraceus, assembly GCF_024323335.1. Lineage (NCBI taxonomy): Eukaryota > Viridiplantae > Streptophyta > Magnoliopsida > Fabales > Fabaceae > Lathyrus > Lathyrus oleraceus. The sequence continues at coordinate 50,202,050 of NC_066579.1, read as the reverse complement.
CACCTCAATGACAGCACATACACCTTCTAAATATCATATGTGAACTGTAGAAACTTGTTTCATGCTCATTGGTTGCTCCATTCTCAAATTCACCATGTGTATGCATTATGACCAATTTTAGCATTTCCATTTTTCAAGACAAAATCCAAATTAAAAGCCTTATGCATGAAATGAAAATTCAAACACATTCTAAATGCCATTCCTGAGGTGTTGGAAAAAGTCCCATTCAAAAATTCCAATTATTTTGAGAGTTGGACAATTTTGCCCTTGGTCCAATTCAGCTGTCCAGTTGAAAAGTGACTTTTTGCCTTGGCCATTTTTGGGAAAATCCAATGATGCACCCTCAAAGTACATGTCAAATGGAGTTTGTGCATATAAAGAACTTGCAATTTGGACAAAGTATGTGGTAGTTATGGCCTCCTGATTACGGGTCTTTTCTGAAATTCACTGAGCCATATTTTGCAAACCACACATTGGATTTTCAAGTTCTTGGACTTTTTGGAAAGGTGAGAACAATATCTACAACTTTCATGTTGAACAATTTTTCATTTGAAGCTTCCTTGGACATCTGTTTTTGAGGTCAAAAACTTTCCATTTTTGGAAACTTCAGTTACCAGTCACCTGCTATTTTTGGCAGTTTTTGTCCTGACTTGATTTTCTTCATTCTTAAGCTTTGAGATGTCATATAACACTTGTTCCAACATGAATGAAGTGTGTCTAACTCATTTCTACCTCCACATCCATCAGATCATGTACAGTTGACCACAGTTGACTTTTCCACTGACAGATGAATCTGGCAATGCATAGATCAATTTGAACCCCAATGTCCAACTGAAATGGCTCCAGGGTGAAACCCTAGCCTCAATAAGCACAATATAATCAAGGAATGAACCTCATCTCCATCATAAACCTCATCTCCTGATCCAGCCCTGACTGGCCCAATACAACTGATTAGGGTTGACCAGTGGTCAAAACCCTAATCTCAAGGAATCTTCTTCAATCTTCTGATGACATCCAACCATGATGATGATGATGTATCAATTCAATCAAGATGAAGACCAATACCCTTGGGAATCATACAACCCTAATTCACAACCCAATCCTCAGATGGCCATGATCAATCAATAAAACCCTAGGCTTGCACCTTCTGACTTTCTCACCTTCTGACCAAGACTTGGGGAGAATGGCTTGCAAAAATGTATCCACATGTTATGCAATATGAAATGCCTAATGCCCTAAAATGATATGCAAATATGTTAATGCTAGTCCCAAGAGAGGAGGGCAAATTTTGAGGTGTTACAGCTGCCCCTATTCAATCCACTGTGAACCTGTCGATACGAAATAGCCTCGGCTTTCGGATGATCAGGATGAAGAGTGATTGAATACCAAGAACAGACGAACAATTTGCACTCTGATGGGATAATAATTAACAACGCCTGTCAGCATCGGCGAAGAAACAAACTCTGAACTTGTCGACCTGGATACCAAAATAAACGGTAACACAGGGATAACCATGGTCTGAACACCACATCCACTCGGGATTCTCATTCCTTTTTTGCTTTTCTTGAACCCCGAAAATTTTCTCTTCTTCTACCTGGTCCGAAAACCACTTCGGTCTGAACTCCGAAAAACTGGCCTGAATACCATAAGTGCTTCAACCTGATAGTCGGAAACTTCACTAATCACCACTCTAAGGGCAACACGTCAGAGGGTACACCTTCAACCAGACACTGACTGATGACTGGGAAGAAACTCGACGTTTACTGAACATCGGACGATGATGTTTACTGACACCAAAAACAGCTCGACCAGACATTAACCAATGACCGGGAGGAAACTCGATGTTTACAGGCACCGAACAATGATGTTGACATGACATCAAACAATGATGCGGACAGACATCAAACAATGATGCGGACAGACATCAAACAATGATGCGGACAGACATCAAATAATGATGCGGACAGACATCAAACAATGATGCGGACAGACATCAAACAATGATGCAGACAGACATCAAACAATGATGCGGACAGACATCAAACAATGATGCGGACAGACATCAAACAATGATGCGGACAGACATCAAACAATGATGCGGACAGACATCAAACAATGATGCGGACAGACATCAAACAATGATGCAGACAGACATCAAACAATGATGCGGACAGACATCAAACAATGATGCGGACAGACATCAAACAATGATGCGGACAGACATCAAACAATGATGCGGACAGACATCAAACAATGATGCGGACAGACATCAAACAATGATCGACCAAACACTTACTGGTGTCTGGGAAGAAACGGTGGTTCCAAACTCACAATGCTGAACTCCTCGGAGCATCGTCTTCACTGTCCGACAAAACCAAATCTCAAGCGGTAACCACGGCTTGAATCGCGCTGATCGCGTAACGACTTCTGACTGTATCCCCATCTCTGTCCGACGGGAACATTTCCTCCAATATCGCACTACTGGGGAACATTGCTGATCTGACGTTGTGATGCTAATCTCCTCAGAGTAACATCTTCACCTTTGGTGAACCCCAAATCTTCAAGCGGTAACCACAGTTTGGGTTGCGTTGAATACATCCCTTTTCCATCTCCGTCCGACGGAAGGAGTCTTCTCCAGTGTCGTACCACTGGGACAATACCTGTGATCCAATCATGAGGCTATACTACTCGGAGTAACACTTTCATTTTCTGGCAAAATACCTCTCAAACAGTAACCACGGCTTGAGACTAGCTGACGTTTGCAATGATGCATGCTTGATTTCTTCTGCGCAATGCTCCATAATTATGGAAATGCTACGCGATTATTTATTTTTCTATGCAATATGCAATGCTTATTCTACATGATGAATGCATAAAAATATCCCCCTCAAGGGAATTTTCTGGGGAAAACGAGACTCTCTGCTGAGGAACTCGCCACTGCTCCGATTTCCACCCTGCCGGGGATAGCACTGCTGCTAGGAAATAGACAACCCTTGCTGGGGATACAGATCCTTTGCACCCAACCCTCTCGAGGACATGCTGGGGATACAGATCCTTCACTGCACTCTGTGGGAATACCACAGTCTTTGACTTGCTGGGGATATAGATCCCAACTCTGCTTTGGGAACCCTCACAGATACTCCCGCTGGGGAAAAGAGCAATCTTCAACCTGCTGGGGGAATACCATCCAGACCCTGCTAGGGGAACGACAACTACTCCGCTGGGGAGGACCCAATCAATCCACATGTAGGATACCCTCGGCTGGGGATGCAGATATTCGTCTGCTACGGAAACTCGTTCAATCCACTGGTAGGATGAACACTGTTGGAGATATATTTCTTTGAAAAAGACCCGCTCCACTCGGGGAACTGCTGGAGATATATTTCATTGAAACCCGCTCCACTCGGGGAATAGCTGGGGAAGTGAGAAAGGTTGGTCTAACACCCTTCGACTTATCGAACCACGGTATCCACCTCCCAATCTCATGTCAGCTTTCCACTTTTGAGAACTCCCAGACTCATCTGGACCTTTTCTGCTCCATCATCTTGTATTCCAAATCGCCCCGCGCTCGACGAGAAACGTACTCCTGGGATTTATACAGAAATTTCAATTTTCCGACTTTGAAGAGTCTTCTTGGTTAATTTCAAGGGTCGTCCCTCGTCTCGACGTCTCTCCGCCCTTTCCTCGTCCTTGATCGGACTCTGCGGGGAATTACACACTTTCAAGTCTTCCGACTTTGAAGAGTCTTCTTGATTACCATCAAGGATCGTCGTACGCCTCAACGTCTTCGTCCTTCTTCATACACTCGTCCCTGACCGGACTCTCTGGGGATCTGTTACAAAGCTTCCACATCACCACCTGCAAGTGAGTGAAAATATCTAACAGTTCCTGCAAAACAGATCGTCAGATAAAACCGTGCCCCAGGCGTGTCAAGATTCCAACACTTGGGTCACTCAACCTTCCAAATAAGATTTCAAGCTTTCAATCTTATAAACATGCATTGGAAGGAACCTGTATGTCTTAAAATGCAAGATTCTTTATCAAAAATAATTGGATGTTCTTGCAATCAAAACGGTAATGAAAAACAAAAACAAAATTATTTGACTGAATGTGCATTTTGTTGATTTGAAAAGTGTGGCTCAAATGAGCAATACAAAAGGAAGCAATTCCTGAAAAGAGGTAATTGCGCTCAAAAGGAAAAATCTATCCTAATGGCAATGTGAAACCCGTGATCTCATCGAGTTCCAACTCGGTTACACCCCATATGTCCTCAGACTCTCCATGCTTTCTGCCTTCTGAACAAGACGATTCTGACTGATCCTTACCGGGTATTATCCATGATGCCTTAACCAAAGCGAAAACGATCATGCTGGACGCAGTTGTTCGTTTCAATCCCTCTTTTGCCTGGACCGCCCTTTCGGGTTTTCAGTCCACCGGGATACCCTTTTTTGCCCAAGTCGCCTTTTCAGGTTTTCGACTTGCCGGGTGTACATTTTTTCATTTTATCCCTAATTTTTGCCCGAACCTTTCTTCTGTTTTTGGTTCGCCGGGATGCCCATTTTTGCCTGGACTATTTTATTCTTTTCGTCCAGCGGGTCAATTATACGAAGTATTTTTTAACTGCGTCCGCATTCACAGGGGATGGAAAATCCTCGCCATCCATGGTCGTTAACAACAAGGCTCCGCCAGAGAAAACCTTCTTGACCACGAATGGACCCTCATAATTCGGTGTCCATTTGCCCCTTCGATCGTTTTGAGGAGGAAGAATCCTTTTCAGCACCATATCACCCACGTGATATACCCGAGGTCGCACCTTCTTGTCAAAAGCACGCTTCATCCTTTGCTGATACAACTGCCCATGACAGATGGCTGCTAGCCTCTTTTCTTCAATCAAGCTTTCTAAGTGAGAAAGGCGTGTGCCCCAGCAGACGTACGTACCGCGGTACAGTACCCAGGATACCAGCTTCGTACTCGGTCACCATCGTTGGTACATTCCATCGTGCCCCGGGAAGCACTAACTCATCCACCTTATCCTCCCCATCAGACATCAGAATCCGTTCGGATTCAGGGTCAGGCCCCTCCTCCGGGATCGGTTACTCTCAATCTTTCGATTAGAGCACCTCGAGATGTCCTCATCAGGGAACTTCAAACTTCATCAGTTGATAACCCTCAATGGGTTGCGGAGCAATGTAATCAGACGATACACCCCTTGATTGCTTTCTGAGAGTATCACAAATCAGTCAATATTCTTTTTCACTCTCGCAACCCGTCCGGTCAATGCTGGATTCTCAAACCCCATACTTGATCGGATCCATCTCGGAAATCCACAAAGTGGTATGAACCAGCATAAACTGTCTCAGTCGGCGAGCAGCCTATGCCAAAGTACAGCAAGTTTTCTCGAACAGTGAATGTATTGTTTCACAGTCGGTAAACTTTTTGCTAAGGTAAATTGCATGCTCTTTTCGACAAGACGCGTCATGCTGACCCAATACACCTCGTAGACCCCTCGAAGGCCGTCAAGTACAGATTGACAATTGCTCTTTCCACAGGAGACATCAGAATCAGAGGTTCCTGCAACTTGTTCTTTTTTTTTTTTACTTCTTTTTTTTCAATGCCCCTTGGCAATCATTAATTCGCCTGACCGATTGATCTTTTTTTTTTTTCAACATCTTGAACGTGGGTTCACATGTGGCTGCTAGATGAGATGTGAACCATGACAGGTAGTTCAATCTTTCTAAGAAACCACGAACCTCTCTTTCTTTACTTTTTCTCGGTTCAGGCATTTTTTTTTTTTTAGCGGGAACCTCGATTCCTCTCTGACACTGAACCCCAACATCTTACCGGATCGCACTCTGAACGTGCACTTATCTGAATTCAACCTCAGTTTGAATCATTTCCACTGGTCAAACGACTTGTCCCGATCTGCCAGGTGCCCCTATTCTGTTTGGGACTTTACTATCATGTCATCAACATAGCATTTGATTCCATGATGAATCATATCACGAAACAAAGTCACCATGGCTCTCTAATACAGGCACTGGCGTTCTGCTTCTTTGGAGGACAGTCTCCTTTCTATGGTAGCTTGTGCACAACGACATCGATATCCGACCCTGGCATATCCTGTTACGACCAGGTGAAGGTATCCACATGCTCCTTCAACAGGACTACCATTCTGCTTTCGACTCGCCTCTGAAGCGGCTCCAATTTTCACTTCCTGACCTCGGCGGTGCTTGGAATAACAATCTCCATCCGCTCTTCATGCGGCTGAATCACCTTCTCCTCTTGTTTTGGCAACCTGGCTAATCTCCCAGCAGATCACAATCCTCTTCGTCTTCTTCTTCAGCCTGATTGCTCGGATTGTCGAAGTCATATGAGGGGTAACCAAATTGTTATCAGCGAGATCCGGAGAATTATTTTTGAAGTTGGGACGAGACAAAACAAAAAGATAAAAAATGAAAATAAACATTGCCATTTTTATTTGTTTTTAAACTGCAAAATAAATGAAAAACAGGGAACACTGCTTTTTGACTGAAAAACATCCTTTTATTAATGATGCAGAAAATGCAAATTTAAACATGAGGTGGCCCTTACAATGGACCATTACGTGTCGGGCAACACGTATGGCTTTCATGCAGATAAACTGAAAACAAGAAATATTACTCTTCCGGACGAGTGTCAGTGATGATCTTGTTTAGGCCTTGCAGCTTCCTGGTACGCACGGCTTTATCCAACCACTGAACTTGCAGTCACTGTCAGCTTCTTTACCCACTGTATAGGCGTGATCTGAATCTTCAGCAATTGCATTCACCATCGCCTGACCATGTGCCGGCATGGGATTGGCATCAGCATTCAATGACAATGTAAAATTGAGGGCCTTGGAATCCACCAGGTCTTGGACTACGTGCTTAAAAGCTTTGCAGTCCTCTACACTGTGCCCGGGAGCACCCGAATGGAATTCACATTTGACATTTTCATCAAAATTGGCTGGCCTTTGATCAGGTCTCATAGGTGCCAAAGTCCTCAACTGTACCAGCCCCATATCTTTCAGCTTTTTCAATAGGACAGAGTATGTCACAGGCGGCTTGTCGAAATGTCGATCACTCATCCTCCTCTTGACTGGATATCCTACCCTCGGAGACCTCCGCTGAAATGGCTGACGCTGCTGTTGCTGTTGTGCAGGCTGAATGTCAGCAGGAATAGTTACCGCAGCGGTGCGCTGGTAGTAACGACCCCTACCGTGTCCTCTCTGGGCGTACACAGCACTCGATTCACCCTCATCCTTGTGCTGGTCATTACCAAAAGATTTCTTCGGTCCAGACGACGAAGCGTTTCCTTGCATGTTCCCCATCTTCAGCCAGTCTTCAATCCTCCCCACCTTTTCGGCAATTACTTTCTGCCCCAATGCGAACTCTTGCATGACATTGATCAGCTCTCCCATCTTCTCTTTCAGTTCGAGGATGTCAGCGTTGGGAGGATCCATCAGTCTGGGAGTATTGCGTCTGGTGAAGTATCTGTGAGGACGAGTTGAGTGCAAAGGTACAGTTCTGCGAGCACGAGCAATGATTCCTGCAAAACAGCAAACAAGTTAATATGCATGAATGCAACGTCTATCCATATGAGGAAGCTTCTGTCCTTTGATTCTGATTTCATCGAGACAGACAACATTTTGACATCCACATTCTGAAATTCAAGATGTCTCTCAACCAGATTCTCAATCAATAATACTCCCCATATGGCTAGACGTGAGTTTGAGTGCGGATGAATGCAAAATGAGAATGATGCAGATGTATGCAATGCACTGGGCCATCCTCCAAGTCCTCTGATCATTTGCACTGAATCTGGATTCTGAACTGATCATAAACATCTGAGGAATAAACAACCACAATTCTGACCCACGGGTTCCGAAATAAACGGAAGACAGATACATCATCATCATCATCATCAGTCTCTGAGCAGACACATCACCATCTGAATCGGCCCAGGGAATCCGAAATAAACGGATCCCCACTGATAACTATCTCGGCCCGGGGAATCCTGAAATAAACGGATCCCCGCTGATAACTATCTCGGACAGCACTCCGGCGTCTCGGCAATAACTGACCATAAATCCGACTCATAATTATGTCTCTGAATCACTGATCACAAAGTCACCATCTGAGTCCATCTGATTATGCATCTGAAAGAGTCACCCTCCCCTCACAGGTAAATTCTAATCAGGTCACCCTAAGGCGGATAATAGTCTCGACAATCGGGCGGAGATACTCAATGGGTTTGCCCTTTCGGGTGTGCCATTGTAGCTCTCTTAAAATCGTCTGAACCAAAGATCCGGGAATGATCGGTCACCAGAGTCAACAGCTCAGAAGCAGTAACTAAGCCACCGTGAAATGTTCCACAATGGAAAGCACTATCGACTGAACCTCGTCCGGCTTGTGGTATGTCACGTCGCAACATCATGCCCAACCGACATGTGAGGTACGCGAGACCCACACTAATCCTAGGTGTATCCTCGGGCCTGGGTTTTAGCCCCACTCAGAACACCCACCCCAAACAACAGAACCACCTGCAGAGGACGGCAACAACATGATAGTATGATGCATGCAGACATTTAATGCAAATATATACACACTGGTTAGAATAATAAATGCAATAAATAACACAAACAAGCAACCTAAACTAATCCTAAAACGCTAGGAAGGACTCGCTTAGGGACGATGGACCAGCATAGGTCAACATGTCGTATCCCCAGCAGAGTCGCCAGCTGTCGCATCCTGCGAAAAATCAACCGGCGAGCCTAAAAATAAAAACACACAGAGCCGCCACTAAACGTTATTTATCCCAAGATAGGGAAAGGAAACGCTCAGAGAAACCTGGAAAGACATGGTCTCGCGACCAGAGAGAAAAGGTTCGGGAGTCGGTTACGCGAGGGGAAGGTATTAGCACCCCTCACGTCCTAGGTACTCCTAGGGATCCACGTCTTAGAATAAAGAAAAGGTTGCTAAACATCACACACACAGGGAACGCAGGTGGGGTTAAGAGAAGGGAGCTCGATAAGGTATCGCACCTTATGCCTACATATCTTGTCTGGAACAAGAATCAGAGCCACTGTAGTTCGGCTTACGCACGCCAAACAACACAAAACTTACAAACAAGCAAGAGTGGCAAACATGGAGCCCGACAACCACTGGATGGAATTACGTCGGCATCCAAACCAAAACACGCACAAAACGGCAAACGTGGAGCCCGACTGCCAATCACTGGACTTACGTCGGCATCCGAGCCAAAACACACAGTCAGATAACAAGTTAACACACGCAAAAAGAAAAAGGTTGCCCGGAGTGGTCTCGCACGACCACCTGCCTACATACCTTGTCTGGAACAAGGATCAGGGCGATGTAGTTCCCCTGAAAGGGACTAAATTGCTAACCAGAAACCGGGGAAAGATACACAACTAGGGAGCTGAGACTCGAGCCTAATGTTGTCATGCATCGTTAACCCTAAGTTCGGTTTTCTATCCTACTTGCATAAGCAAACTAACCTAACCAGGAAAGAAGCTAGCACACAAGCATACCATCATACATCAACATTAAATGAGAACAGGCATCTCAAACAAACATGTCAATCAAATAATCACAAAACACCCACTATAACCAAACAAGAGGCTCAATCAATGGGGTTTGACCGCCGAAGCGAGTCGTCTGTACAGGCTGGTTTTGCTCTTAACCTTGCCATTACGAGGCTAAGGTGAAGCAGATGAAAGGATGAAGTGAGGATCAGACCTCACAGCTCTTATCCCTAACCAGGGAGAGCTGACAAATGAGCATGGGTCCAGAATAGGGGAACCCTTCTATACTCGATGACTCTGACACAACAGATCTTGGGCTTTTGATCTCAATGCTACAACCATGTAATGGGAGCAAGGAGAAGACTCACTGAATAGTGGGGGACAGGTTGCTTGCCCCTACCTTCCACCAATTGCCTTATTCAAAGGACTTTCACCTGCTTGGGCTTGAAAATAAACAAACACAATCATTGCCTCTTAAGGAGGACTTCAGACATTTATTTGCCCGGCCCGGTAACAGCCGGGTCTCCAGACTACATGAAGTAAGAAGGTTATACCTCTATGCAAGTTGCCTAAGCAACGCAAAGCAAAAGTTCACAAGGAACTGAGCAACTAAAGTACCTGGAAACAATCAAACTCAGTCAGTAATCAGACAGACAAACCATAAACAACAAGTGTTCAATCAGATAAAATATACAACACAAGGCAAGCTCAAAGCTTAAGCCCAAGCTCCACAACCTACAAAACAATGTTATGTTAGTGTACAAACATCAACAACATCAATCAAAATTGATTTGAACCATTATCCATGCGCATTACGCTTTTGATCCTGAAAAATCAAACAAACATTAGCAACTAGACCACTAGGCCAAGCCTAGGGTCCAAAAGCAAGAAAAAATATCAAACAGCAAGGTATTCATCAACCAATATCAAATTAACATCAAACAAGAGCAAACATCATTGGTCTCATGTTTATATCATCCATCATGCTCATGTCATGCACAAAACAATTCAACTTAGCTCAAATGAAGCATCAAACATGCAAACAGAATTATTGCATTCAAATCCACACCAAAACACATCCAAAAATTCTCAAATTAATTATGCCTAAACAGGGACTATTCAAGGTCTACCATGTCAAATTTGAGCTTAATTGGGCAAATGGAACTATGTCAATGAAAATCAACAAAAACAGACACAATCACATGCTTCAATTCACAACATTAATACATGCTTCCACTTCAAAAATTCATAACTCAATGAAAACAAAAAAGAAATGGATGAGACCAAAACAGGGAGGTCCTAACATGTGTCTACTACAAGCATATCAAATTTCATGATCATACAGTACCACATGAGGATTTCCCAATCATTCTACCAACCTATGTCACATGAGCTTGCACAAATGACCACCAGAAATGAAAAATCATGATCAAATTGAAAATGCAATGTAAAATTCCAAAAAAATTCATACAACATCTCAACATGCCAACCAATCATCATGCAAAATTTCAATCAATTCCAACAAGTATAGGTCACTCAAAAAAATCCAGCAAGTTGACATAATGAGGTGTGACACAAATTGTCACACCTAAGTTCCAGAATTTGCTGCTCATTGACCAGGTATCTAAAATTCACAAAATTTACATGTAAATCACCATTGGCCTGTCTACAATCACCACAAAAATTTTCAAGAATTTATTTAACGGCATGTGCATTTCGTGATCAAATTGGTGAAATGTATCAAAAATGGACACATGTGAAACAAGTCTAAGTCAAACAAGATATTTGCCATGCACAACTTTGACCAATAGGTCAAAAAAATCCTACACTCATCAACAAAGTCATAGAAAAAATCCTCACATTTTTATGAATTTTCTACAATTTTTTATGATTTTTTCAATGTGTTAATGATTTTTTGTGAATTAAGCAAATTAATTAAAACTGCACAGTGGCAGTATTGTAAATAAAACAGGCGCGGGAGGGAAACCTCCAGTTTGAAAATTTGAACAGATTTTCAGATCAAAACACCTTCCAGCTTCGTCTTCCTCACGAAATTCTCCAGAAAATCGAAAAATCGAAGAACATCAAACGTCAAAAGAAATGGACATGCATATAGTCATTGAACTCGTCTTCTCAAGCACATTCCAAATATCCATTCAATTCATCCTAAAAGTTCCTAAAACTCAAGAATCGAACGAGTTAGGGTTTGGATATGAAACTTTAATTCCAGATTTCTCCTCCTATGGTTAATCATTTTCTAAACCACAAGCAGCTTTAGAACCTACGTCTCATGCTCTTTCTAACGCATATAAGCATTAAGAGAATCGTGACGGTCGAAAATTCACATACCTGGAATGGCAGCCACGAAATCAGTGCTCTTTGAGCTTTTCTTCCTCAAACAGATGCAGGAAAGAGATCGAGAAGGTGATTGATGCGCTCAACTCCACTTGCCTTGGCTTCTATCGCTCAAAATCCGATTTCACCATTGATGGAGCTTCTTGGAACAGCCATGATTCGAAGCTTGATTGATGATGAGAGGCAAAAACAGTCCTAGCACATGATGATACAAGTTCAAAGCAAAAAGAATTTCGAGATTTGGTTCAAGATTGAGGAAGATTGAAGGATTTGAGGGTTTGGTGTTCTTGATGAAAATTGAGAGAATGTGAGAGGTTTTGAGATCCAACTTTGGTAATTGTGAGGTTCTGTTATGATTAGGAGATGATTTAGAATATATATGGTAGCTTAATCCATTACTAATCATGTTAATTAGCATTTTGGCTTAATTAGTGAAATTGTAATTTTGCAAATGGAGGGTAAAATGGTCAATTCCTTTAGACAGCTCATGCCACCTCAATGACAGCACATACACCTTCTAAATATCATATGTGAACTGTAGAAACTTGTTTCATGCTCATTGGTTGCTCCATTCTCAAATTCACCATGTGTATGCATTATGACCAATTTTAGCATTTCCATTTTTCAAGACAAAATCCAAATTAAAAGCCTTATGCATGAAATGAAAATTCAAACACATTCTAAATGCCATTCCTGAGGTGTTGGAAAAAGTCCCATTCAAAAATTCCAATTATTTTGAGAGTTGGACAATTTTGCCCCTGGTCCAATTCAGCTGTCCAGTTGAAAAGTGACTTTTTGCCTTGGCCATTTTTGGGAAAATCCAATGATGCACCCTCAAAGTACATGTCAAATGGAGTTTGTGCATATAAAGAACTTGCAATTTGGACAAAGTATGTGGTAGTTATGGCCTCCTGATTACGGGTCTTTTCTGAAATTCACTGAGCCATATTTTGCAAACCACACATTGGATTTTCAAGTTCTTGGACTTTTTGGAAAGGTGAGAACAAGATCTACAACTTTCATGTTGAACAATTTTTCATTTGAAGCTTCCTTGGACATCTGTTTTTGAGGTCAAAAACTTTCCATTTTTGGAAACTTCAGTTACCAGTCACCTGCTATTTTTGGCAGTTTTTGTCCTGACTTGATTTTCTTCATTCTTAAGCTTTGAGATGTCATATAACACTTGTTCCAACATGAATGAAGTGTGTCTAACTCATTTCTACCTCCACATCCATCAGATCATGTACAGTTGACCACAGTTGACTTTTCCATTGACAGATGAATCTGGCAATGCATAGATCAATTTGAACCCCAATGTCCAACTGAAATGGCTCCAGGGTGAAACCCTAGCCTCAATAAGCACAATATAATCAAGGAATGAACCTCATCTCCATCATAAACCTCATCTCCTGATCCAGCCCTGACTGGCCCAATACAACTGATTAGGGTTGACTAGTGGTCAAAACCCTAATCTCAAGGAATCTTCTTCAATCTTCTGATGACATCCAACCATGATGATGATGATGTATCAATTCAATCAAGATGAAGACCAATACCCTTGGGAATCATACAACCCTAATTCACAACCCAATCCTCAGATGGCCATGATCAATCAATAAAACCCTAGGCTTGCACCTTCTGACTTTCTCACCTTCTGACCAAGACTTGGGGAGAATGGCTTGCAAAAATGTATCCACATGTTATGCAATATGAAATGCCTAATGCCCTAAAATGATATGCAAATATGTTAATGCTAGTCCCAAGAGAGGAGGGCAAATTTTGAGGTGTTACAAACGTTTCCTTATCAGAGGTTACATGGCTCCTGAGTATGCAATGCGGGGTTACTTAACCGACAAAGCAGATGTATATAGTTTCGGAGTTGTAGCTTTAAAGATTGTTAGTGGAATGAGCAACACAAATTATAGGCCAAAAGAGGAATTTGTTTATCTTCTGGATTGGGTAAGCTACACTTGGTATCTCTTTTCATTGTAATTTCCTTTGTTTCAAAATTTATAATTACTATATCTTGCATGTCATTTAAGGCCTATGTTCTCCAAGAACAAGGAAACCTTCTGGAATTGGTGGATCCAAGTCTTGGTTCAAACTACTCAGCTGAAGAGGCCATGAGAATGCTGCAATTGGCACTCCTTTGCACCAATTCATCTCCAACTCTTAGAGCACCAATGTCATCGGTCATGAGCATGCTTGAAGGAAACACTCCAATTCAAGCGCCGATAATCAAGCGAAGCGATAGTGCTAGTGGCGCAAGATAGTAGAGAGCTAAGAGGCAAATCAATGGATGGACCATGGATTGATTCTTCCATATCATATCCAAGTAAAGATGATTATTCTTCATCTGATAGGTGTAGCACCTCAAATTTGCACCTATCATTGTACATACATTCTCATATTAGGTCATAGCATAACATGATCCACTGCATAGCATTGCATTGTCCCTTTTGCCTCAAGTGCAAGCCATTCAGGAAATTAGGTCAAACTGATCAGAAGATCAGTCAACCAAGCAAGCAAGGGTGTTTCTCATTGAGCCAAGGCCCTAGGGTTGGTCCAACATGTTCACATGACTTGGGGATCCATTTGAAGTGTTTAGGTCAAACATTGGATGTTCAGAGGTCATCAGTCCATGCACAATCAGTCAGAAACCCTAAAAAGTCAAACTTGGTCAACTGTGTTTGATTTTATGGTTTTGATGGATGGATTTGGTTTGAGAGAGCTTATTCATGTCCAAATAGGCCTCATATATCATGGCAAACATCATCATTGAAGAATTTGAAGCCAAATCAGAAATTTCCAAAAATAGAAACTGGACCTGTAATTTTAACTGCCAAAAATGGAAACTTCTTGAGCCTAAACTTACATCATGATACAAGCTTCAAATGAATTTTTGTCCAACATGAAAGTTGAAGATCTTGTTCTCCCATTTCCAAAAAGTCCAAGAACACTCAATTCCCATGTATGGTTGGCAAGTTATGATCAAATCAATCTCAAAAATTTGTGAACTTCAAAAGGCCATATCTCTCAAACCATTTGGCCAAATTTGGTGAGGTTTTTTCCAACAAGTCATATTTGATCCCCTCTTTCCAAAAATGTCATCCTCATTCACCAAAACTTCACCATTCAAAATGGCCTTTTTGGACTTGCATTATTTAATTTCAAGTGAAGTTAAAATTTGACTTTGCCAAATATTGATTTTTAAGCATTTTGGCCAATTGGAACTTGTTTGAAATGTTATTTGAAACTTGCCCAAGGCCCATTTCGTGCAGAATCACACCCTCCTTGTGCATTTGGATGAAAATTAGCAAAATGGCAAATGGCTTCATTTAAGATAATCATGCTTAACACTTGCTTAGCCAATGTAAAACAGATGTATATAAACTCATTTTCTGCACAATTAAACCCTAGCAGCAGCCATCAATCAGACCGAAAACTCATTCTCTCAAAATCACCATTTTTCTCACTTTGCATTTTCTGACCAAAACTCCAAAAGACTCGAGCAACCCTTTGTGGTTTCATCACCTGACCATCATTGTGAGCCATTTCCAAGCATCAATCACCAACTGGAAGTTCATCTCGAGTCTGTTTTCACCAAGCACACAGCCATGGCAAGTTTTGATTTAAGTTGGATTTGGATTTGTTGAGCTAAACTTCTTCAAGTATCCATCAATACCAACCACAAGCATCATCTGTTTGAGCTTACATCTCCAAAATAACAACTGTTTCTCAAGTTTCTTCATAACCAAGTAAATTTTCGAATCTCATATTTCATTAAATTATGCCATGCCTCTTGTAGATCTTTGTTTGCTGGTTGCATTAAGCTTAGAATCGTGCATTGTGGTTGCTTGTGTTAAGAAAAATCTGGATTTTAAACTTCATGACCAAACTTGTTCTTGCTTCTTTCTCTTTTGTTAGCTCGATTTGATGAATGTAGATGCTATATTATAAATGTGCTTGGTTTGCTGTTTCGATTGCCATGCTTAATTGCTATTTCTGGGCATGTTGTTTTTTTCGATTGAATGAAAAGTGATGAAGCTTCACTGTTGCTGTTACAAACCCTAATTTATTTCCAGAAATTTGATGTTCACGTGGTATGCATGTGTCCACTGTTCCATTAAGCCATCAACCAATCACAATATTTCATTTCTGTATGCTAAACGTTGCGTTTTGGTTAGTTGGAGTAAGATTTACAAGTTTGCCACCGGTCAACCCTTTGACTCATTAAACCATGTTTGTTTTTGATATTTATTCCAAATTGATACCTCATCTTCTAAAAATCATAACATCATCATCTTTGATCCAAATTTCATGAAAATTTTTGCATCATACTCTGCTTGGTCTCTACTTTTTTATCATGATTTTTTCTGATTTTTTGGATGGTTGAATTTTTAATGGCATTAGGGTTTTGTTCATGTGCCCAATTTTTGTACATCTTGCCAAAACCTTTGTGAAATGGTCATAACTTATCCAATGGATTTGAAACTTTTTGAGCACAAACTAGACACACTCATGTTTATTTTGATGTAAAGTTTGTGAATTTCTCATTTCTGGATTGTGAGTTGTGAATTTTTGGATTAGGGTGTGACAATTTGTGTCACACCAATGATATGCAACTTCATAATTTTTGATACCATGCTTCTTGACCTCCAATTGATGTAAATTTTTGCATGAACCTACTCTTGTATGTCTAGTTTGCACATGATTTTTCTTGGAATTATTTGTGCCATTTCCTAATTGTTTGAGATTTTCTCCCCTGTTTGACCAAAATGTTGACTTCTTGTGATGCATGTTGCCATTTCATTTGTGAAATTCTCATACTTTACTGGATGATCATGAAATTTTACATGTGAATACTAGACATCTTAAGCTTTGCCATGGTGTTGATCCCATTCATTTCTCATGTGTTATCACTGGTTTATGAATTTTTCAAGTTGATGCATGTTTGGTTGACTTCTTTGAGCATGTTCAAATTTGCTTTGACTTTCTGATTTTCATTGACTGCCTTCCACTTGTCCAAATGAGATGAAATTTGACATGCTTACCATGCTATGTGTTTTGATTGATCATGATTTATTTGGTGATTTTTGGAAATGTTTGAGTTTGCTTTTGATGCAAGTCTTTCTGTTGACTTCTATGAGCTCTCACTTGCCATGCTTTGACTTCTTTTGCTTATGAAATGATGATGATGCATGATATGAACATGAACCCAATTGGGATTGTTTCTTGATTGATTAAACATGATTTTGAATGCTTGCCCTCTGCTGTTTTGACTTTTTCATCCTCTTTTGACCCTAGGCTTGCCCTAGTGGTCCTGTTACTCACTTTTGAGCTTGTGTTTTCAGGTTGACCAACAAATGACCAATGAGGCTAATTCTTTTGATATGAGTTTGCTTGAATATCATTGACTAACTTGTGTGTTTTGTAGGTGACTTGGCTCATATGCCTTGAGTTTTGTGCTTGGCTCATTTGTCTGTCTGTTTTGACTGTTGATTCTTACTTCCTGTTGCTTTAATTCTTGAATTGTGTACTGATTTGTTTGACCATTTCAGGTACCATTTAGTTGCTTAGTTCTTTGAACTTGCTTTGCTTTGCTTTAAATAGCAACTTGCTTTGAGGTATAATCTCTTTATCTTCATGTAGTCTGGAAGACCTGGCCTGTTACTTGGCCAGGCAACTGTCTGAAGTCCTCCTTAAGAGGCAATGTTTGTGTATGTTTAAATCTTGTCCTTGTACATAGTCAAAGACCTCCTAAGTGAAGAGGCAATTGGCAGAACCCAAGGGATATGCAACCTATCCCCTGCTATTCTGTGTGTCATCTGCTTTGCTCACACCACTGTGTTGATGCATTGCAGATACAAACCCAAGATCTTGTACAATTGTACAGTTGAGTCAGTATCAAATGTGTAGAAGGGTTCCCATTTTCTGAACCCACACATTCTTGTCTTGAGCTCTCCCTGACCAGGGATAAGAGCAATGAGGCACACCCCTCATCTCCTTTCATCTGCTTCACCTTAGCCCCTCAATGGCAAAGTTAAGAGCAACATCTACCCAATTCCAGAGGTTTGTTTGTTGAGGTTGATATGACCCCTCGACTAAAACCTAGCCTTGATGTTTGAGCCCCCTTTGTTGGTGTGTTTATTTTATGCTGTATGTGCTTGTGTGGTGTGATTGTATCCCCTAGGTTTGTTAGACTCCGCGTAGTCTCGTTTGCATGTCAATTAAGGTAGCACGGTTCCTTCGTATAGGACTTCCTTTCTTTCTTGAGCTTTCTTAAAACATAAACAAACATCATCCCCTCTTAAGGATACGTTAACTCCTTCTACTACAGATGAGTAAGTCTCCAAAGGTCGAGCATCAGGTAGATTGTGCAGTGACGTTGTCCACTTAAAAAACACAAACCAACAGGAATAGTTTAGCCGAACTACGGCAACTCTGATTCTCATGTTTAGATGAGATACGTAGGCACGAGATGCGATGTCTTGTCGAGTTTGACTAACAACTAACACTAATTCTCTTCTCTCGCCCTCGTTGCGATTGAGACCTCCCCTTTCTCTTGCCCTAGTTGCAATCGAGACCCTTGCTTCCTGTGCAAGTTAGGTTAGGTGTGGCTTGCTTCCTGTGCAAGTCATGATTAGGATAGGCTGGCTCCCTGTGCCAGTTAGCTAGAAACCTTGACTTAGGGACGACTTTGCATGACAACATCTAGGCTCGAGTCGTAGTCTCCCTAGAGTTGTGTCTCCCTCTGTTATCTGGTTAGGCTAGTCCTTTTTCCCTGCGTAGGGGAACTACGTCGCCCTGATCCTCATACCAGATGAGGTACGTAGGCAGGAGATGAGCTGATCTCTCCGGGCGCCCTTTTTGTTTTGTTTGTGTGAGTTTGTTTCTCTTTTCTGGTTGGAGTCCGACGTAAGTCCAGCGATTGGCAGTTGGTTTCCTGTGTGTGTTTGTTGGTTCGGATGCTGATGTAAGTCCAGTGATTGGCATTCAGGCTCCACGTTTGCCTTTGCCTGTGTTTGTTTTGTGTGCGTGTCAGCCGAGCTACGAATGCTCTGATTCTCCTTCGTCCAAGGAGATACGTATGCATAGGATGCGACATCCTAGCGAGCATGTGTCGTTTCCCCAGTCCGAACTACTTCGACTCTGATGTCTATGCCTGATAGACTAAGTAGGCCCAGGATGCTATATCCTGCCGAGTCAGTTTCAGTCTGTTTCCTTGTGTCTCTTTCAGCCAGTGTGTGTGTTTGAGCAGTGTTTTAGCAACCATTTTCCTTCCTTTTGTGCGTGGATCCCGTCGAGTACGACGGATGCGTAGGGGTGCTAATACCTTCCCTTCGCATAACCGACTCCCGATCCCATTCTCTCTGGTCGCGAGACCATGTTCTTTCCTAGGTTTACTTCGAGCGTTTCCTTTCCCTCTTTTGGGATAAATAACGCACGGTGGCGGCTCTGTTGTCTTCGTTTCCCGCCGGTTTTTCGCGTGATGCGGCAGCTGGCGACTCTGCCGGGGACTATAGAGAAGTTGACCTCTGCTGGTCCATCTTCCCTGAGCGAGTCTCTCCTAGCGCTCTCTAGGTTAGGGCTTTGGTTGCTTTTTGCTGTTATTTATTGCATTCATTGTATATATGTGCATTTATTATTTGCATTTATTGTTTGCATCAATGTTTGCATTCATTCATTATCATCTGCTGTGCTGTCTGTATTTCTCTGTTTGGGGTGGGAGTTACTCGAGGTAAAAGGCCCAATACCCAGGCTATGAGTGAAATCTAGGAAACCTAGGAATAGAGTGATTCATGGGAAGCGGGTGGCGTACGCCACTTTGCGGAACATTGATATCACGAGCAGTTCAGACCCTGGTGGGATATTATCGGTGCATACATCGGGTGTGCACAGGATGATATCCTGCGAAAGGTTATTTATGCTGCGTTTCTTTCGACCTTACCCTGGCCTAGATGACACCCGTGAGCGGGGCGGGATTGATCATTTTAACAGGTACAGTTGGTGACTCCCAGTACTGATGGTGACTATGAATTCTGGACATTTATTTCTGGATGCCGAAGGTTCGACCCTGGTATTGATCAGAGGGTTTCGTTTATTTCGGATCCCTGGGATGAATTTGAGGGTACTCGTTCAGATGATGATTTGGTTTCTAAGAATGGGTTCAGATGACAGCTCCTCAGATGACTTTGGGTTTCAGATGAGTTGTGGTTCAGAATTCAAGCCGAAGCTTTGACCCTGTGCCTTGAGACGCACAGCCTGACCACTCATGTTGCATCATTTGCATCATAGCATGTTTATTTTCAAAAAATAATAATGCATGAAAAAAGAAAAAAGTTAACTCGCATACGCATATCCTTTATCAGGATCATTCATGACAAAATAGTACCCATATCATGCATATCATGCATATCATGCACATCCTTGCATTGCGGACATGCTTGGGAGAGACTTGTCACTTTGGTTCCTGACTGAGACAGGATTGCTGATCGTCGTCCGCACCGTTACTCAACCAGATTGAATCAACAGAGGAGTATGGATCAGGTTCAAGCAGAATCGGCCGAGATGAGGGCAAACATGGCCCAGTTCATGACAATGATGCAAGGAGTTGTTCAGGGGCAAGAGGAGCTGCGTGCCTTAGCCCAGAGACTGGAAGCCATGATTCCACCAGTCCACCGTGCTTCACCAGTGGGTGTACCCGTTCATGAGAATGTTGTTGTCACTATTCTCGTCGATGATTATGCCGTGAGTGATGAATTGAGGAGGATCAGAATCAGTGAACAGCCTCTTGCTGCAGAGACTGTTAATGTCAGAGCAACCCGCGCTCCGGTTCGCCATCCTGGCTCTTCAAGTTCTTCCAGTTCTAAGAAAACATTCTCTGAGGCACCCAAAAGGGGAGAGAGTGAAACAAATGTTGTGCACCGTCGAAGGAGTGCAAACAGAGGACCACATCGTCAGGTCGCTGCTGTGACTATCCCAGCAACTCAACAACAGCAACAGAGAAGACCAACTCAGCAATATCAGCATCAACAACGTCATCCTCAGCAGCAGGCTTACCAGCCTCCTTATGATAACCAAGCCAATACTAGTAATGAGAGGAAGAAGATCATTTTTGATCCAATCCCCACGTCCTACGCCGAACTGTATCCCTCTCTGTTAGAGCGGAACTTGATTACTCCCAGAGACCCGCCGCTCATACCCGTCAACCCTCGGTGGTGGTATAGGCCTGAACAGCATTGTGTGTATCATTTGGGTGCTCCTGGTCATGATGTGGATAGTTGTTTCCAGCTGAAGATGAAGGTTCAAGACCTTGTGAGGTCAGGTATTCTGATCTTGGAGGATTTAGGTCCCCGTGATAATCAAGCTTGAAGATAACAAGTCCTGGGCTGGCGCCGACTTTTCTTCAGAAGGGTTGTTCAAAAACAGAAGCTGCTGATGCAAGAGATACTGACAGTTGTCATCCCCGGTGGGATCTATCACAATTGGGTCACTGTGGGCTTTCCTACAGTTGTTCATAAGTCAGAGTAATAATCACTTTGTTTAAAAACCCTTCTCCCATGCCAAAAGGAGAAGTGATGACATTGTTGGCAACATTTTGTGCAATGATATTTTCATTCAAATAAATTCATGTTAAACATTTGTTTTTCCATTTGTTTTCCCTTTTCGCTTTTTGCATGAAATTGGTGATCACAAAAAAAAAAAAAAACAAGAATAAAAGCAATCTTTTCATCTGCATAACGATTGTCTTGTTTGATTTTCAAAGAGCTTTTCATATCAAAATCTTTATGCAGGTTGTTTCTCAAACCCATTGAACATAATGATCGGACGTCATCTCCCAATTTTGAATTCCCTGTATTCGAAGCGGAAGAAGATGATGCTTGAGGGGATTCCTGACGAGATTTCCCAACTTCTTGAGCAAGAAAAGAAGATCACTCAGCTGCATCTCGAGAATCAGCAGAACAGCCAACTGGGGCATTAATCAAAAAAAAAAAGAGAAAAAAAATCAATCAAAAAAAAAAGAGAGGAGGGTGCAAAATCCAAGAGAAAAAAAATCAAAAGAAATCAAAAGAAATCAAAAGCAAAATCAAAAGAAAACAAAAGAAAAATAGCACCCTCAAAGTCCCAAGTTGACTGATGCTGAATTCGATCAAGAAGAAGAGATCATCTGCCATGTGTCATGGTCAGTTATATCAGTAGAGAGTGATGAAAGCATTCGACAAGAAGGTCAAGTCGTGTGTTCCGAGAAGGTGACCTTGTGCTCAAGAAAGTCTTGTCTTTCGTGCCCGATTCCAGGGGCAAGTGGACTCCAAGCTATGAAGGTCCATATGTCGTCAAGAGAGCCTTTTCAGGCAATGAATTGACACTTACAACAATGGATGGAAGTTCACTCGTCCTGTGAATTCCGATGCAGTCAAGAAATACTTCGCCTAAAAAAAAAAAGCAGAACAGCTCGCTAAGTCGAACACCCCAAAGGGCGACTTAGGCAAAAAGGAGCGTCTCGGTGGATTGAAAACCCGAAAGGGCAATCCAGGCAAAAGTTAGAGACATTGAAAAAAGAATTTGCATCCCGCTGGATTGATCACCTCACACTGGGGCAATCTAGGCAAAAATTAGGGATTTGGCAAGTAACTGCATCTTGACAAGACTACGCTCTATATCTGTCATCCGTCAGGAATTCTCGATTCGTCGTCGACTGAAGCTCCGAATACATCGAAAATTCGGAATGGTAGAGGAAAGGTCATTATGTTCAATGTAGCCCTCTCCAATATATATCACCGATTTCAAACTTGTACAGATCTATGGAGTCTCTCCCTTTGCAGACTACCATTCCATCACATCAATTTGAGCTTTTAGCCAATTGTTTGCACTCTTATTTGTTTCAACTCAACAAATGTTTTGCATGGTTTTAATTGATAAAGTATCATTGTTTTCAAAATAGACAAATTTTTCAAAAAAAAATTTTTGTTCTTAAACAAAGTGAACATTCACGATGATGGAAGGATACTTAGGAGATCCGCAGTGCTCTCCCGAGGGCGGTATGATTACCAACAGGTAAGACATTTGTTCGTATCTCGAGCATGACTGTATCTTTGTCCTGCAGAACATTTTCATGGTTTCTCCTCAGCGAGGTTGCTCGGTGCAGTGTCGGTTGAAGTTTGTTCATCTTCATATCCCCGGCAGTACAACATTCTTCCTTCAGGTCCCTGTTAGCCCTACTGTGGGGCATCTCCAGTATAGGTTTGTTTGAGCCCTACCGTGGGGCATTCCCAGCAAGGTTGCTGTTGAAATACTTTTGTGGGGCAGTTCCCCAAAGCAGAGTGTTTACTGAAGACGTTAGCGTTCCTCTCTCCAGCAGAGCAGTCTTCTCCTCTCCCCGCAGGATGGTGTTGTTCCCTGATATCCCGGTTTCCAGCGGATCGCGTTTGCTCTTTGGTGTTTTGGCCTTCCCTATGGAAGAAGAGTAGTACCGTGTGGTTGATTCCTGGGCCTGCGTGTTGAATATGTCTGTTTGTCAGCATTCATCATACATTCATCATGCATAATGCATACATGCATAATCATAGCATTCGGATACTCATGATGCAGCTGTTGCCGTGTATCTGTTGATGGTTGTCTCCCGCTATTGGTTGATACAGATCTCTCCAGTAAATCCTCCTAGCAGAGTTGGGTGTGTCTGATCTCTCCATGTAGAGCCAACCCCTTAAGCAGAAAGTGTCTATCCTTTCCTGCCATTTCCCCACTGAGATACATCCTCGTGGATGACGGTTGTTTCCGTTCCCTCCTAACACACATTGGGATGGGTTCTCCCTATTGAGTTCTTTCCTCATTAGGATGAGTCTTGTTTCAGTCTTCCTTTTTGGATCGATCCTAAATTGGCTTCCTGTTGGCTGTCTCCTGTGCTTCCCTGGGGCATAAATGAATAGTCGCTCACTAACCGGCACTCATTCATCTTATCCTCAGCGGAATTTGTTGGCTTCTACCTACAAACCGGTAGCTGTAAGTCCTATCTTTGTGGCTTCTACCTACAAACCGGTAGTTGTAAGTCCTATCTTTGTGGTTTTCTACCTACTAACTGGTAGCTGTAAAATCCCACTTTCATCCCCTTGGTGGAGTTAACCCTGTGTGCTCATCCTATCGATGACTGGTTACTTTTCCGTGGTTTTCTACCTACAAACCGGTAGATGTAATCCCCTCCTTGCAGTTATCAGTATCCGGTTTGCGGTGTTGATATTCTTTTCCCCTTTGGATACTTGCCTTGATCAAGCAGTATTGTCCCCATTGGGTCTTCCCCTTCTTTTTGGATACTTGCTCCGAGTAAGCAACTTTATCCTCTTTTGATTGGTCATCTTTTGCATACCTAGTCCTGGTACCCTGATGCCTTTCTTTTCGGTCGTTTATCCATCTAACAACCTACAACCCGGTTATGGATAATCTCCCATGCGAGTGTATTATCTACGTTTTGACGGCTATAGATAATATATCTCATGCACTCTTTGGTCAATCTTTCGATTGTTTTCTCCAGCAGAGTTCATCCTACCAATGGATTGGACGAATTCCCGTAGCAGACTGATATCTGCATCCCCAGTTTGAGTCTATCCTACCTGTGGATTGCATGGGTCGCCCCCAGCGGAGCAGATATTCCCCGAAGCAGAGTTTATCATACCTGAGGTTGGTATGAGCCTTATCCCCAGAGAGTTGCCTGGTTTATCTTCCCCAGCGGAGCAGTTATTTCCCCAAGCGGAGTTCTTGTGAATTGATTGGGATATCCTCAGCAATTTACTCTTGTCTTTAGCAAGTGGTGTGCTTACTCCCCAGCGAGTTGCATTGTTTTCCCCTAGCGGAGTTGTATCGATGGCTCCCCGGCAGTTGCCTTGCTTCCCCCAGCGGAATTGTATTGAAGTTTTCTCAGCACAGTCGTCCTGTGTATTCCCCAGCGGAGTTTTCATCATTTTGCATCTTGCATATAGTAATCATCGCATCCTCAAAACTGCGTAGCATTTCCATTCCATATGGAGCATTACGCCATAGAAAAATTCAAACATATGCATTCATGTGGTTGACCCCCCATCAGGCAGTATCCCCGGCAGAGGCGGATCATCTTTATTCAACATCAGCACAGCACGTCTGCTACAGTTGCTTCGACAGCATTCAGAATTGATATCCCCACAGAGGTTTATTTCCTCACCCGATGGTGACAGAAAGTTTGTTTCTCCCCAGTGAGACCCCCAGCAAGTGATCAGCCTTGCTTTGACATATCTCAGATGTCCGTTCTTGTAATACCAGTAAGTATCATGTCAGCACCCGCGTGTGTTTTCTTTTTTGGTGTCGGTAAACACCATTGCTTCGGTGTCGGTGAACATCGAGTCTCACCCAGTCATCGGTAAATGTCTGGTCATTTTTTTGGTGTCGGTAAACGCCATTGTTTCGGTGTCGGTAAACATCGAGTCTCACCCAGTCATCGGTAAATGTCTGGTCATTTTTTTGGTGTCGGTAAACGCCATTGTTTCGGTGTCGGTAAACATCGAGTCTCACCCAGTCATCGGTAAATGTCTGGTCATTTTTTGGTGTCGGTAAACACCATTGCTTCGGTGTCGGTAAACATCGAGTCTCACCCCAGTCATCGGTAAATGTCTGGTCATTTTTTTGATGTCGGTAAACATCATCTTTCGATGTCGGTAAACATCGAGTCTTTCCCTCGGTCATCGGTAAATGTCTGATAATTCCCTAGCTAGAAATCCCCAGTAGAGTCATCTGTAAATGTCCTATCTGGTTTCCGGTTGCGATTATTCGTTTCCTCAATAAAACTTCCCCAGTCATTGGTAAATGTCTGGTCATTTTTGGATGTCGGTAAACATCATCTTTCGATGTCGGTAAACATCGAGTCTCATCCCAGTCATCGGTAAATGTCTGGTCATGCTTTGTTTTATTGTTAATAAAAATCAAGATCCCCAGAAGTCGTCGGTAAACGTCTTGTCTGGCTCCATCACAGAGATTTTGTTCCTCCCCAAGCGGAGATGCCATCGGTAAATGGCCCAGTTTTCTTCGATATCGGTAAATATCGAATTCCCAGTTGCAACAACCATCGGTAAATGGTCTTGCTAGAGTTGACATCGGTAAATGTCAGGGTTCTTTGAAGCCACCATCGGTAAATGGTTTTGCTTCCTTCCAACATCAAATTGTTTCCCAGCAGCCATCGGTAAATGGTCTTGCTGAAGTTGATATCGGTAAATATCAAGTTTCCAGTTTTAACCATCGGTAAATGGTTTCACTTTTCAGAAGTTGTTTTCCCAACAGCCATCGGTAAATGGTCTTGCTGAAGTTGATATCGGTAAATATCAAGTTCCAAGTTTTCTAGCCATCGGTAAATGGTTTTGCTTTTCTGAAGTTGTCATGCAGTTGTCATCGGTAAATGACGTGGTTTCTTGTATTATATCCAGTCGGTGCAAATTTCTACGGTTCTTTGGTATTCAATCCCTGTTTACCCTGAAAGTCTGACAGCCATTGCTATCATCCGTTCGGGTTCCCAGCTGATTGAATAGGGGCAGCTGTAGCACCTCAAATTTGCACCTATCATTGTACATACATTCTCATATTAGGTCATAGCATAACATGATCCACTGCATAGCATTGCATTGTCCCTTTTGCCTCAAGTGCAAGCCATTCAGGAAATTAGGTCAAACTGATCAGGAGATCAGTCAACCAAGCAAGCAAGGGTGTTTCTCATTGAGCCAAGGCCCTAGGGTTGGTCCAACATGTTCACATGACTTGGGGATCCATTTGAAGTGTTTAGGTCAAACATTGGATGTTCAGAGGTCATCAGTCCATGCACAATCAGTCAGAAACCCTAAAAAGTCAAACTTGGTCAACTGTGTTTGATTTTATGGTTTTGATGGATGGATTTGGTTTGAGAGAGCTTATTCATGTCCAAATAGGCCTCATATATCATGGCAAACATCATCATTGAAGAATTTGAAGCCAAATCAGAAATTTCCAAAAATAGAAACTGGACCTGTAATTTTAACTGCCAAAAATGGAAACTTCTTGAGCCTAAACTTACATCATGATACAAGCTTCAAATGAATTTTTGCCCAACATGAAAGTTGAAGATCTTGTTCTCCCATTTCCAAAAAGTCCAAGAACACTCAATTCCCATGTATGGTTGGCAAGTTATGATCAAATCAATCTCAAAAATTTGTGAACTTCAAAAGACCATATCTCTCAAACCATTTGGCCAAATTTGGTGAGGTTTTTTCCAACAAGTCATATTTGATCCCCTCTTTCCAAAAATGTCATCCTCATTCACCAAAACTTCACCATTCAAAATGGCCTTTTTGGACTTGCATTATTTAATTTCAAGTGAAGTTAAAATTTGACTTTGCCAAATATTGATTTTTAAGCATTTTGGCCAATTGGAACTTGTTTGAAATGTTATTTGAAACTTGCCCAAGGCCCATTTCGTGCAGAATCACACCCTCCTTGTGCATTTGGATGAAAATTAGCAAAATGGCAAATGGCTTCATTTAAGATAATCATGCTTAACACTTGCTTAGCCAATGTAAAACAGATGTATATAAACTCATTTTCTGCACAATTAAACCCTAGCAGCAGCCATCAATCAGACCGAAAACTCATTCTCTCAAAATCACCATTTTTCTCACTTTGCATTTTCTGACCAAAACTCCAAAAGACTCGAGCAACCCTTTGTGGTTTCATCACCTGACCATCATTGTGAGCCATTTCCAAGCATCAATCACCAACTGGAAGTTCATCTCGAGTCTGTTTTCACCAAGCACACAGCCATGGCAAGTTTTGATTTAAGTTGGATTTGGATTTGTTGAGCTAAACTTCTTCAAGTATCCATCAATACCAACCACAAGCATCATCTGTTTGAGCTTACATCTCCAAAATAACAACTGTTTCTCAAGTTTCTTCATAACCAAGTAAATTTTCGAATCTCATATTTCATTAAATTATGCCATGCCTCTTGTAGATCTTTGTTTGCTGGTTGCATTAAGCTTAGAATCGTGCATTGTGGTTGCTTGTGTTAAGAGAAATCTGGATTTTAAACTTCATGACCAAACTTGTTCTTGCTTCTTTCTCTTTTGTTAGCTCGATTTGATGAATGTAGATGCTATATTATGAATGTGCTTGGTTTGCTGTTTCGATTGCCATGCTTAATTGCTATTTCTGGGCATGTTGTTTTTTTCGATTGAATGAAAAGTGATGAAGCTTCAATGTTGCTGTTACAAACCCTAATTTATTTCCAGAAATTTGATGTTCACGTGGTATGCATGTGTCCACTGTTCCATTAAGCCATCAACCAATCACAATATTTCATTTCTGTATGCTAAACGTTGCGTTTTGGTTAGTTGGAGTAAGATTTACAAGTTTGCCACCGGTCAACCCTTTGACTCATTAAACCATGTTTGTTTTTGATATTTATTCCAAATTGATACCTCATCTTCTAAAAATCATAACATCATCATCTTTGATCCAAATTTCATGAAAAGTTTTGCATCATACTCTGCTTGGTCTCTACTTTTTTATCATGATTTTTGCTGATTTTTTGGATGGTTGAATTTTTAATGGCATTAGGGTTTTGTTCATGTGCCCAATTTTTGTACATCTTGCCAAAACCTTTGTGAAATGGTCATAACTTATCCAATGGATTTGAAACTTTTTGAGCACAAACTAGACACACTCATGTTTATTTTGATGTAAAGTTTGTGAATTTCTCATTTCTGGATTGTGAGTTGTGAATTTTTAGATTAGGGTGTGACAATTTGTGTCACACCAATGATATGCAACTTCATAATTTTTGATACCATGCTTCTTAACCTCCAATTGATGTAAATTTTTGCATGAACCTACTCTTGTATGTCTAGTTTGCACATGATTTTTCTTGGAATTATTTGTGCCATTTCCTAATTGTTTGAGATTTTCTCCCCTGTTTGACCAAAATGTTGACTTCTTGTGATGCATGTTGCCATTTCATTTGTGAAATTCTCATACTTTACTGGATGATCATGAAATTTTACATGTGAATACTAGACATCTTAAGCTTTGCCATGGTGTTGATCCCATTCATTTCTCATGTGTTATCACTGGTTTATGAATTTTTCAAGTTGATGCATGTTTGGTTGACTTCTTTGAGCATGTTCAAATTTGCTTTGACTTTCTGATTTTCATTGACTGCCTTCCACTTGTCCAAATGAGATGAAATTTGACATGCGTACCATGCTATGTGTTGTGATTGATCATGATTTATTTGGTGATTTTTGGAAATGTTTGAGTTTGCTTTTGATGCAAGTCTTTCTGTTGACTTCTATGAGCTCTCACTTGCCATGCTTTGACTTCTTTTGCTTATGAAATGATGATGATGCATGATATGAACATGAACCCAATTGGGATTGTTTCTTGATTGATTAAACATGATTTTGAATGCTTGCCCTCTGCTGTTTTGACTTTTTCATCCTCTTTTGACCCTAGGCTTGCCCTAGTGGTCCTGTTACTCACTTTTGAGCTTGTGTTTTCAGGTTGACCAACAAATGACCAATGAGGCTAATTCTTTTGATATGAGTTTGCTTGAATATCATTGACTAACTTGTGTGTTTTGTAGGTGACTTGGCTCATATGCCTTGAGTTTTGTGCTTGGCTCATTTGTCTGTCTGTTTTGACTGTTGATTCTTACTTCCTGTTGCTTTAATTCTTGAATTGTGTACTGATTTGTTTGACCATTTCAGGTACCATTTAGTTGCTTAGTTCTTTGAACTTGCTTTGCTTTGCTTTAAATAGCAACTTGCTTTGAGGTATAATCTCTTTATCTTCATGTAGTCTGGAAGACCTGGCCTGTTACTTGGCCAGGCAACTGTCTGAAGTCCTCCTTAAGAGGCAATGTTTGTGTATGTTTAAATCTTGTCCTTGTACATAGTCAAAGACCTCCTAAGTGAAGAGGCAATTGGCAGAACCCAAGGGATATGCAACCTATCCCCTGCTATTCTGTGTGTCATCTGCTTTGCTCACACCACTGTGTTGATGCATTGCAGATACAAACCCAAGATCTTGTACAATTGTACAGTTGAGTCAGTATCAAATGTGTAGAAGGGTTCCCATTTTCTGAACCCACACATTCTTGTCTTGAGCTCTCCCTGACCAGGGATAAGAGCAATGAGGCACACCCCTCATCTCCTTTCATCTGCTTCACCTTAGCCCCTCAATGGCAAAGTTAAGAGCAACATCTACCCAATTCCAGAGGTTTGTTTGTTGAGGTTGATATGACCCCTCGACTAAAACCTAGCCTTGATGTTTGAGCCCCCTTTGTTGGTGTGTTTATTTTATGCTGTATGTGCTTGTGTGGTGTGATTGTATCCCCTAGGTTTGTTAGACTCCGCGTAGTCTCGTTTGCATGTCAATTAAGGTAGCACGGTTCCTTCGTATAGGACTTCCTTTCTTGCTTGAGCTTTCTTAAAACATAAACAAACATCATCCCCTCTTAAGGATACGTTAACTCCTTCTACTACAGATGAGTAAGTCTCCAAAGGTCGAGCATCAGGTAGATTGTGCAGTGACGTTGTCCACTTAAAAAACACAAACCAACAGGAATAGTTTAGCCGAACTACGGCAACTCTGATTCTCATGTTTAGATGAGATACGTAGGCACGAGATGCGATGTCTTGTCGAGTTTGACTAACAACTAACACTAATTCTCTTCTCTCGCCCTCGTTGCGATTGAGACCTCCCCTTTCTCTTGCCCTAGTTGCAATCGAGACCCTTGCTTCCTGTGCAAGTTAGGTTAGGTGTGGCTTGCTTCCTGTGCAAGTCATGATTAGGATAGGCTGGCTCCCTGTGCCAGTTAGCTAGAAACCTTGACTTAGGGACGACTTTGCATGACAACATCTAGGCTCGAGTCGTAGTCTCCCTAGAGTTGTGTCTCCCTCTGTTATCTGGTTAGGCTAGTCCTTTTTCCCTGCGTAGGGGAACTACGTCGCCCTGATCCTCATACCAGATGAGGTACGTAGGCAGGAGATGAGCTGATCTCTCCGGGCGCCCTTTTTGTTTTGTTTGTGTGAGTTTGTTTCTCTTTTCTGGTTGGAGTCCGACGTAAGTCCAGCGATTGGCAGTTGGTTTCCTGTGTGTGTTTGTTGGTTCGGATGCTGATGTAAGTCCAGTGATTGGCATTCAGGCTTCACGTTTGCCTTTGCCTGTGTTTGTTTTGTGTGCGTGTCAGCCGAGCTACGAATGCTCTGATTCTCCTTCGTCCAAGGAGATACGTATGCATAGGATGCGACATCCTAGCGAGCATGTGTCGTTTCCCCAGTCCGAACTACTTCGACTCTGATGTCTATGCCTGATAGACTAAGTAGGCCCAGGATGCTATATCCTGCCGAGTCAGTTTCAGTCTGTTTCCTTGTGTCTCTTTCAGCCAGTGTGTGTGTGTTTGAGCAGTGTTTTAGCAACCATTTTCCTTCCTTTTGTGCGTGGATCCCGTCGAGTACGACGGATGCGTAGGGGTGCTAATACCTTCCCTTCGCATAACCGACTCCCGATCCCATTCTCTCTGGTCGCGAGACCATGTTCTTTCCTAGGTTTACTTCGAGCGTTTCCTTTCCCTCTTTTGGGATAAATAACGCACGGTGGTGGCTCTGTTGTCTTCGTTTCCCGCCGGTTTTTCGCGTGATGCGACAATAGGCTTATTTGAGATTTGATTATTCTTCCATATCATATGCAAGGCTAAATATTATTATAGACTTTTCTATGTTGACTTTAGGGTCGGTGACACGGACGCTATCTTTTTTTTCATGAGTTTTATAAATTGACCTCAATGCCAGTCGATCGATGCATACAAAAAATGTTGACTTTTTTTGTTGACTTTAGAGTCGGACAGGGCAACGCTAAACATAATATTGACTTTTCATGGTTTTGAAACAATATAGCGTCGGTCCCATTAGTGTCCGCGTTAGCCTCCGTTCCACCGAGGCTACGTAGCCTCGGTGTATCTTCAGGCGACGTTACACAGTAGCTTCGCACCTTTTATTCAAGGCCCGACACCGACGCTAAACCGACGCTAACCACATATTAGTGTCTGTTTTTCCACCTTTAGCGTCTGAAAGTGGCCGACGCTAATAACTGTTTTTCTAGTAGTGAACCCTAACCTTACATTCATCTTATTCTTCAACCTTCAACCCTTCAAACCCTAAACTACCTAGAAACTAACCTAACATACCCCGATAAACGTCAAATCATCCCTAAACCTCAGATCGAACCTCCCAAAACACCAATCTGAACTCAAAACCACCAAATCAAACATCAATTTCCCAACCCTAATCCCAAAACCACTTTCTATTTGAACCCAAACTGAACCCTTTCCAAACATAAACCATACTAGTACCACATAATAAAACTTGTAAGCATAAAAAAATCCATAGAACTGCAACAGAAAAATCCTAACCAGAACAGACGTCAAGCCATCATGCAAAGGGACTAAGCACACCAACCTATAGGGATGAGACTTTCCCTGGTGAAAAGGTAAAGTTTTTTTGTTTATTTTCTACTTTTTTCCTTTTCTTTCCTTATTACTCCTTTTTCTTTATCTCTCTATCTGACTCCTCTTTTTTTTTCCTTTTTGAGGTAAGGTATGGCTTTCTGCTGGGATGGATGGAAGCTTCAAGAGGTTGGAGGCCTTTTTTAGGGTTTTAGTTGTTGTTGTTCTTCGGTGTGAGGAACAACAACTTAGGGTTAGTTAATTTTTTAAATTGTGGCTCTTCATTATTTGTAAATTTGATTATTTTTATAGTGAGAATTAGGTTAGAATTTTTAGGTTAGATTGATTAAATTAGAAAGGTTTAGAAGTGATTTGTATTGTTTTTGGTATATTCAAAATGTAACAGCAATCACACTTCATGAAAATATTTGATTTTTTTTATTAATATTCTATTTGATCCATTTCTGCAATCTTGTTTACACATTTGATATTTCTGATTATTTTTAGACTCTTGTGCTTGGACTTGTTGACTGTTGACTCAACTCTAGGGCTAGACTCAATAATAAATAGTTACGATAATAATAAATAATAATAAGGTAAAATAGCCTAATAATATTAATAATAAAGTTAAAATCAAGTAATGTGTGAATAACAAAACTTGAAAAGAAGTGAGATCATTAAAACTAAAAACTAAAAATAAAAATAACACTATTAAATAAAATAATTGTAATAATAATAATAATAAAATATGTTAATAATGAGATAATAACAAAAGAATTAATATGGGCCAAAAATAGTGACATGACCCAAATACTAAGTGTATTAATAAAATAAGAATAAATAGCAATTAAAAAATAAATATGGACTAATAAAAGGATAAAAGTAAAAAATTGTCCTCCTTTAACTTTTGAATTATTGGAGTTGATCAATTGATTGACACATGATGAATTCGGATAAAAATGGTGACTCAAATAAACTGAGATTGACCTAAGGCTCATATACGATAGTCCTATATTGATAGGGCACATACTCAAAAAAAAAATTAGTCAGATAAAAAAAATATGATTAAAATTTAAAGTATGATAATAGTGTAATAACTATAATTAAAATGAATGGATATTATTTTTATTATTTTATTATTGGTCTAATAGGCTAACACATATACCAATAAATAATTACGAGAAAAAAAATGCTATTTTGCACCAAATTTCGTATTGTATGTAAGTGTTTACAAATATGGTGCATAGTGATATTTTTAACTTTGACATTTTTATATTTTTTTTCTTTCATCAAAATAATTTTAGTTAATGGTGTGTAAAACTTTGGTTAATACAATGTCTAATTCAGTTAATATGTGCATTGATATTACAAAGTAGTATTAAGTGGGAAAGTAAACTTAGTTAGTCGAGTGTAGTAAATTGATTATTAAAGTTTATAATTTGGTTATTGAGTATTCTAACATTGAAAAATAAGTCTTGTTAAATCAACTTTTTGTTAATGATACCTATAAATTGATTAGTGAGTTCTTAATTAAAAAAATCTTAAATAGTAAAATAAAATTAAGAAACTGCTACAACAAACTAGTTTCTACAATTTCATAGATTCATAACCACGTAGTCACAAAAACCACCAATGCACATACGCATACAATTAAAAACCTCATCACAATCATGATCATTAGCACAAGGAATGGTTGTTGCTGCATTGTCAAATAACAAAAAAATGAATGTTAAGAAAAAGAGATAAAATACGATTTATAAGATAAATTAGAAAATCTAAATAGTGTGAAAAATGATATACTTCCACTTCCAGCTCTACCAGCTTCAACAAAAAATAGAAAAAGAAAGATGATCAAAGTATATGCAAACATGATTTTTGGAGCCATATATTTTCTCTTTTACTTCTAATAAATATACTTCTTTGTATAGCTTCATTAGTACAATTTAAAGCATTGCTAACTTCAATTAAATAACTTTTTTAGCATTGGCATGTTTGAAGAAGCCATTTATAAAATTAAAATTAATAATAAACGTCTCTAATCAATATTACGTGCATCCCTTTTACTCTTTCAAACGATCAATTAATTTTAATATACTGTCACATAAAATTCTTGATGATCGTCAAAGTTCATATATATATATATATATATATATATATATATATATATATATATATATATATATATATATATATATATATATATATATATATATATATATATATATATATATATATATATATATATATATATATATATATATATATATATATATATATATATATATATATATATATATATATATATATATATATATATATATATATATAATTTTGAATAGGTTAGGAAGATTTTAAAAGCAAAACAGCAATAATAATGAATGATAACAAAATTTATTTGAAAAATAACATACCAAGTGGTGACAACACATTTATATGTATTTCAAGCTATTGTTTGGGAGTTCGGAAGGCATGGATGGGGAATGTTTTTAAAAGATTTGAAGAAATGAGTGAAAATAATTGAGCGTTTTAGAAGGTACTGGAGGCTCTAAATGAATTATCTAAATATAAATCTATGCTGCTACAGTAATTTAGATACTAGAAATATATTATTATTGTTATGAAATTTGGAAAAATGAATAGAAAGAAGGGAATTTTATTAGCCTTGAATGAATGAGTACATGGTTACCTCGAATATAAGTTAATGAACACACAACCAACTATCGTCTAGCCGTTTTCATAGTAAAACTCATAATTAATTCTCAACTGTCCTAACCTGCTATAATTAGTTAGATACACAGATATTAATGAAGGTGGCGAAATACAAAAAATTAAAAAAATTAAATAAATAAAAAAAGAGATTTGGATTGAATTTTTAAAAGGAAAAACTTTTTTAAAACCAACTCACTCAAACAAAAACATGAATAAGCAAAATAAAAAATTATTTTTATATTGGTTCGGTGTTAACGAAGCTACCTCCAATACATCCTATCAATATGATTTCGCCTTCTTAAAAAGGACTTAATCTACTATAACCAAAACCTGATTACAGACACCAAAAAGACAAATCATATTTGTCTTCTTGAGTCTATCTGACTAAACCCTAGTCATTCAAGGAAACCATTCAAACAAATTTGAGATTTACAAGTTGTGTTTACAAAGAATGCTTATAAGAAAGCAGATTAACACAAGTTAATATAATGAATATTTCTCACACAGTAACGAGCAAAAACTTTTGTGTGTTTACAAAGAATATACACAAAAAATATTTACTTCAGCAAAAACGTGTGTATGTTCATTCAGTAGTGTAAGTGTTATCAAAGCATTAACAACTTCTTCCAATCTTCAAGTCTCCTTTGTATAGGCATATAAAAGAATTGTTGGAAGGTAGAATTGGAATACTGAAATACAACTGTCTCTTTCATAACGATTTGCATATAAGAGGAAAAATGGTACAATAGTATTGTCCTTGACCCACAAAATCAGCGTAGTGGAGAAAATGTTGATCTTATTGTGTATTATTTTCTTGATACAAAACCTTTTGATCTTATCTTCTAATCTTCAGAGGCTTCTGATGAAATTATGTTGAAACATGCTTAGAAGGATCAAGACACAAGTTGACAGAATCTTCAGAACCTTGGTCCATAAGTCAATTACTATTGTTATTTTAGTTGAAGGATTAATGCCTAACCTTCTGCCCATAAGTCAATTAAGTGATAATGGTTAATGACGCTATTTTCAATTAAAAGTCCTATAAAGTTGTCAGTCAAAAGGATGGCTCAGTTATTTTCAATGGAGAGAGGGAGAATAACATTTATAAGATAAGACTTTCTAATTTGAAAAGTCAGAATGTAAAATGTCTTACGTCTGTAAATGAAGAGAAATGGATGTGGCATAGACGATTGGGTCATGTTAGCACGAGGAGGATTTCTCAACTTTACAAGCTTAATTTCGTCAAAGGACTGCCAAATCTGAAGTTTGATTCAGATGATCTTTGTGAAGTATGTAAGAAAGGCAAGTTTTCTAAAACTTTTTTCAAAGCTAAAAATGTTGTGTCAACCTCCAAACAATTGGAACTTCTACACATTGACTTGTTTGAACCAGCGAAAACTGCTTCTATCAATGGTAAGAAATATGGGCTAGTCATTGTTGATGACTACATCAAATGGACATGGGTGAAATTTCTTAGACACAAGGATGAGTCACATTCTGTGTTTTCTATGTTTGCTCCCATGTGCAAAATTAGAAAGATCTCAAAATTGTAAAAATTAAAAGTGATAATGGTGGAGAGTTTGAAAACAAAGATTTTGAAAACTTCTTTGATGAAAATGGAATTTTCCATGATTTTTCCTGTCCTAGAACTCCACAATAAAATGGAGTTGTATAGAGGAAGAATAAGACTCTGCAAGAGATGGCCAGAACCATGATCAACGAGACTAATGTGGCTAAACACTTCTGGGTAGAAGAAGCCAAGACAACGTGTTACATTCAGAACAAGATCTCTATAAAACCTATTCTGGGTAAGATTCTTTATGAATTGTGGGAGAATTTGAAGCCCAACATTTGATACTTTCATCCTTTTGGATGTTATTATTTTATCTTGAACACTAAGGAGAATATGAGCAGGTTTGATTATAAAGCACAAAAGTTCATCATGTTAGGATAATTTGAATTCTCAAAAGGCTATAGAGTATATTACATTGAGACACATATTGTTGAAGAATCAATCCATGTCATATTCGATGACAAGCTTGACTCTGAAAAGTCAAAGCTAGTTGAGAAATTTGCATATTTGAAGATCACTTATTCAGGTTCTGAAGGAAAGACTTCATAAGCCAAAGAATCTAAGGCAAAAGTGTTGGTGTAAGCCCTAGAGGCCAATACCTTTTGGTACTTGTATCGAATTATTTATTAATTATAAAAGACATTTTCTTTATTATGGTTGATTAATAAAGTCCCTGGAATAGATAGTCCGTTTAATGTATTAAGTGTGACTTAATCATGAGAACACATTAAACATAAGGACACTATTCTTAAAGTATCCGTAGTCGAGCTTTAGTGTGAAGTGGGATAACATTAAAGCATTAAGATTATTATGTTTGTAGACTGATGATCACATCTCATGGATCATGGATAAAGAGTTATAAAGTCTTAAACATAGGTATGAATGTTAAGAGTAATATTTATACCGGATTGACCCGCTATGAGAATACTATATAGAAAGTTATGCAAAGTGTCATAAGTTATTCTCATGGTGATAATGGTGTATACCACTCTTCGACCTGAAACCACTATGGACCCTAGATGTAGAGTCGGGTGCTTTATTGCTGATCAAACGTTATCCGTAACTGGATAACCATAAAGACAGTTGATGGGTACTCCACGAAGCATGCTGAGGGACATGAGTGACCTAGATGGAATTTGCCCATCCTACATAACAGGATAAATGTCTATGGGCCCAATATTGAACTGGACAAGGATGACACGGTCTATGCCTTGTGTTCAATATAGACATAAGGACAAAAGGGTAATTATACACATAAGTATTATCACAGAAGGAATTGTCAGATCACATGACATTTTTGTGTCTTGGGTAGCAGTGATGTGTTGCTAGATACCGCTCACTGTTTATTATGTTAAATACGTGATTTAATATAATTGCCAACGCCGCGAAAACCTACAGGGTCACACACAAAGGACGGATTGATGAGAGATAGAGTAACTAAGGAATACCGTAAGGTACGGTGCCCTTAAGTGAGTTATGGAACATCGTAAGGTACGGTGTACTTAAGTAGAATACGAAATATGGTAAGGTACCATGTGCTTAAATGATTTTGGGCATATTATAAGATATGGGCCAAAATACACTTAAGTGGGCTTTTTAGCTTGAAGCCCACACAAGTGGTTCTATAAATAGAACCCTTGTGCAGAAGCATTTTTTGCGGTTGCATCATTTTCGTTTTCTCTCTCTCTCTCTCTCTCTCTCACTCACTCAAAGCCTTCATTCGTACCAGCTAGCACTGTGATTGAAGGAATCCGTTCGTGTGGACTGAGTAGAGACGTTGTCATCGTTCAATGTTCGTGATCGCTCCGTGGATCTGCATCAAAGGTTTTGATCGTCACAAGAGATCTGCACCAAAGGTTTCAATCGTCACAAGAGGTAAATATTCTATCACTGATCATGACCATTCGTAAGGATCTCTAAAGGAGAAAATTTTAATTTCCGCTGCGTTTTGGACCGCAATTTTCCTTCATAAGCCAAAAGGCTATAGAGTATATAACATTGAGACACATATTGTTGAAGAATCTATCCATGTCATATTCGATGACAAGCTTGACTCTGAAAAGTCAAAGCTAGTTGAGAAATTTGCATATTTGAAGATCACTTATTCAGGTTCTAAAGGAAAGACTTCATAAGCCAAAGAATCTAAGGCAAAAGACTCTGAAGATCCTCAACCAGAAGTTGTTGAAGCTCAGACTCCTCTCAGGAAAGACAAATAGAGATCTTCATATTCTGAAGAATTGATTCTGGGAGATAAATTTAAACCTGTCAGAACCAGATCCTCTTTCAAACCTTTTGAAGAGACTCTTCTAGGTTTAGTGTCTCTAATATAACCTACATCAATTGATGAAGTGCTTTTGGACACATAATGGATTCTGGATATGCAAGAGGAACTTAATCAATTATCCAGAAATGATGTGTGGGATCTTGTATCAAGACCCAAAGGAACTCACGTTATTAGAACAAAGTGGGTCTTCATAAACAAACTGAACGAACAAGGAGAAGTTGTAAGAAACAAGGATCGACTGGCTGCACAAGGTTATAATCAGGAATAAGGGATCGACTATACAGAAACCTTTGCACAAATTGATAGGAATTTGCTAAGTATATGTAGGCAGAGTTTGAGATGAGTTTGATAGGAGAACTCAAGTTCTTTCTAGGGATTATGATCAATCAAAGTCCAGAAGGAACTTACATCCATTAGAGCAAGTACATCAAGGAACTTATGAAGAAGTTTGACATGTCAGAATGCAAGGTGTCAAAGACTTATATGCATCCTACATGTATCCTTGAGAAGAATGAAGTAAGTGCTAATGTAGAACATAAGGTACATAGATGTATGATTGATTCTCTCTTATACGTGTATGCTTCTAGACCTGCCATTTTGTTTAGTGTCTGTTTATTTGCTCGCTTCCAATCAGATCCTAGAGAGTCCCACTTAACATCTGTTAAGAGGATCTTCATGTATCTGAAAGGTACGATTAACATTGGCTTATGCTATAGAAAATATAAAGATTACAAGCTAGTGGGTTATTGTGATGTTGATTATGTTGGAGATAGACTTGAGAGAAAAAGCACCTATGGAACTGTTAGTTTCTGGGAGACAACCTGATCTCATGGTCCAGCAAAAGGCAATCAACAATAGCACTATCAACTGCTGAAGCTGAATGCATTGCAGCCTCTAGATGCAACACTCATATGCTCTAGATGAAAAGTCAGCTAGAAGATTTCCAGATATATGAGAGTAACATTCCTATACTCTGTGATAATATTTCTTCTATTTGTTTATCTAAGAAACCCATTTTATATTCTTGAGCAAAATATATGAGTGGCTAGTGACCTTTTTGAGTAGATTGGATATTTTCATTAGAAAATTTGTCTAGACAAGAAATACTGAGATAAAAATTTAGTCATTTTCTCCTGAGAGAAATTTTGCACTCCTATCTCTTCAGGTGGACTTAGTGTAAGGAAACTCAAGAGCATTAAGAAATAAGGTTGTGTCATTCTTGGATGGAAATTTATCACAACATAAAATCAATGGGTTATTACCCCTATAAGAAGATACTTCAAGAACAAGTAGCCTATTAAATATCACAAATCCTATTTAATATGGTTTGGTTTAAAGCATGCTTTAAGTGATATTAAAATCATAACATGTGGAAAATATGGATTGCCAAAGACATTGCTTTTGGGCATAACATGTGGTTAGGTTATAAAATCAAATACTCAATTGTCTTTTCGGACCAACGTAAGTACCTAGAATTACTACTCTCCAAGAACTTATTAAAGGAATTATTTGAAACATTCCTAAGAATTTCACCACCTTTACACCAAAGATAGCATATGATATTCTAAAAGTCACTTTTCCTTTTTATGAAATTGATGAAGACGTCCTAATTTGGAAAATTTTAAGCAATGAAACACTTACATTAAAAATTTCTCATTAATTCTATATTAATGAACATGCATAAGTTACTTGGGCAAAAACCATACGACAACCCTACGTTCCACCTACAAAATCTCTCATGTCTTGGAGAATCATGAAAAGTGTTATTGCCACATATGTTAATCTTAGCAAGAGAGGAATTACATTTGTTTCTAGATCTTACCTTTGCATTAAAGACTTGGGAACTTCTCAAAACATCTTTTTGAACTGTAGCCACAAATTGCGGTTTTGGACATTGTAGGAATCCTTGTCATTCATGAAGCTTGATAGAACTATCTTCGTGATCTTATGAAACATTACTAATATAGGTGTGAGTCCACAACACAATAATCTTATTATTGTAATAATGATCTTAATCATATGGAAAAACATAATACACAAGTAATCAGCTTAGATTCAACGACACTCGATAAACTTTGGTAGGGAACTTAGAGACATAAAAGTTGAATTCACGGTA
This sequence comes from Lathyrus oleraceus, assembly GCF_024323335.1. Taxonomy (NCBI): domain Eukaryota; kingdom Viridiplantae; phylum Streptophyta; class Magnoliopsida; order Fabales; family Fabaceae; genus Lathyrus; species Lathyrus oleraceus. The sequence continues at coordinate 50,160,963 of NC_066579.1, read as the reverse complement.
CAAATACCTCTCTTAAAGAGAGTATGTACTCATAGATGCATCAATTTACTATATTGAAATAGTTTGATGTCAAATTTCTACCCTCATCCACCCTACATTAAGAAAATCAATTGAAGATTTCCACAATCTCATTGGGTTTAATGAAACACAAATGGTGTGTCATAAGGGAATGTTGGACTTGCAATCTATAGAGGATATTTTCATGACATGTTGGACATCTAATTAGCAATATTAGAAAATAATGGGGCATCACAACCTCTTTTTAAGCTGAACTTACAAGTATCATTCTAGTTATAGTGCATGCTTCTAGGAGAGGATGAACTCAACCTTGACTAGAAAGTGATTCTTTTCTTGCCATACAAGTATTAACTAATACTACCATTTTCTCTCGGGAGCTTTTATCTTAGTGGAAAATTGTCTTCATACCATTAAGTCTTTTCATTTTAAGGTGTCTCATATTTTCTGTAAAAGAAATAATTGCGCTGATTTAAGTTTTTACATTCAAAAAGAGATTCAGTGAAACTTCTTCCCAATTTGTGAGAAGAAGAATTTCATAACAGATATATTAGGTTTATCTAATTTTATATTTTTTTTATGGGTTAGATACTTGTTCCCCATATTTACACTATAAAATGTGTCGTATAAATATAATAAACTAAAAAGGTCACACACCTCTTATCTTCTACCAAATATAAAATTTATTTCTCCAGTAGCTAAAAATCTTATCTATGACTAAATGGTCACTTTATTACGGTTCATCTTGAGTGTGAGTAGTCTCAAAGTTTCCTTCTTGTTAGAGTAATTAAATAAAGAATTTGTCTCTCCGATAGACATGTCAATTTCAAATGAGTTATTTAATTATAGAATGAACAATGATTATATAATTTTTGAATTATATTTTAATAATTATAAAATAATTATGTTTTTATTTTGAGATTAAATTTTGTGTTTTAAAAATTTAATATTTTTCTGTTATTCTTCGTTAAATTAAAAAGATGTTCAAATTTTATTATTTATACATAAAAAAATAAAATATATAGAAAAAAATTAAAATAAAAGTGAGAGAGTGTGAGAAAAAGAAATGTGTGAGAAATTTAAAATTTAAATTAAGAGAAGAAAAGAAAAAGTAAGAAAGTTAAAGGTAAAAAGTTGAAAATGAATGAGGTGGCAAAAGAAGATAATTTAAATTTTTAAGCATTTGTAATTACAAATATGCCATTTGACTAGTACATTTTTTTAAAAAAGAAAATGATATATTAGGAACTTTGGTGATAATTAATTTTAATAGATAGATAATTGATTTCGTTTGTTTTTATTTATGAATTATTGTTTTTATTGTGAATTGATGTTATCAAGAATAAATCAAATTATGAGATAAAGATTGAGTTTCTTTGACAAACACAAGAAGCCCTATTAGATTTTATAAAAGAGAGAGAAAAAGGAAGAAGAAGAATCATAATTGGTTAAAACTGTGTTACTATTCACTTCCTTAATAAGATTTAAAGATTACAAGTGAATAACAACAATTAACCTGTTCATCAACCTGAATGGACTACTAAGCCAACTTAAGCAACAAGCTAATTTAAATGATTAGGCTTAAACAAAGGTCCAATTCGAAATATTAACCTAGAAAACAAGTTAACATATTTCGACAACATGCTTGAACAGACTTCGACTATAACATGTACAACTCCTGCGGAAATATCAAGCTATCCCTGTCGAGACTAAAGTTCGATCCAAATTCTCACAAATCTTCACCTTGGAACACTTCTACAAGATCACGGGAACAAATTAGCTTTCTTCGTGCAGCTTTATCAACTGCATACAGTGGAAAAATTTGCAGCTTGAAAATGTCTTGGTGATCACATCGACAACATTATCATCATTCAAAACATTCAACACTTGGACTTCTCCGTGCTCGATTATCTCTCTAACGAAGTGTAACCTCACAACGACGTGTTTGGTTCACTCATGATAGGCTGAATTATTCGACAAGTGTATTGTACTTTGACTATCACATTTAACAATAATAACTCGGCCTTGAAGTTTCAGCTCCTTAGCAAAACCTTCAAGCCACAATGCTTCTTCTGTGAGAGTAATATACTCTGCTCCAGTGGTTGATAAGGAACCAATTGATTGTTATGTCAAACTTAGCAAACACATATCCAAAAATAGATTTTCTTGAATCCATACAACCTAGAAAATTAAAGTCAAAATATCCTTCGATTTTGACTTTGTTATCATCATTAAAGGCTCCACCATAAATAATTACTATATTCATAGACCCATTTATATACCTTAGAATTCACTTTAATGCTTTCTAGTGCGTCTTTACATGATTGGCCATATATTTGCTTACAAGGCTCACTCTGTACGTTGTGTCTGGCCTCGTACAAGCCATAACATACATCAAAGAACCTACTATACTAGCATATGGAATGCTATTCTTATAGGCTTTTTCGACATCAGTACTAGGACTTTGAGTCGAACTCAGCTTGAACTGAGGATTAGTTGGTGTTACAACAGGCTTTGAATTTGACATACCAAATTTGTCAAGAATCTTTTTTAGGTATGTCTCTTGAGATAAGCATAAATTTGATTGTTATTTATCTCTTCGAATGTCAATCCTAAAAATTCTGGAGGCAGCTCCCAGATCCTTCATGTCGAACTCCTTATTGAGTTCAACCTTTAACTTCATAACATCTTAGACACTTTGTATTTTTATGAGGGTGTCATCCACATAAAGCAATAAAATAACAAGTTAATTTCCAGGTCAAAATCTGAAGCAAACACAATGGTCGAACTGGCTCCTGGTGAAACCTATGTGTTTCATGAACTTGTAGAATCTTCTATTCCATTATCGAGGAGATTGTTTCAGGCTATAAAAAGACCTATTCATCTTACACACATAATCTTCCTTTCCCTTTTCTGCATACCCTTCAGGTTGCCTTATCAGGATTGTTTCATTTTATCACCATCAAGAAAAGTTGTCTTCACATCCCTCTGTTTGAGTTCTAGGTCAAACTTTTCCACCATGGCTAACAACATTCTAATGAATCTATACTTTATAACAGGTGAGAACATATCATTGAAGTCAACACCTTCTTTATGAGTTAACCCTCTATCAACCATCCTTTCCTTAAATCACTTCGACATCACTCCTTAAATTCCTTCTTTAACCTTGAAGATCCACTTACAGCTAACTAACCTGGCCCCTGAAGGTTTCTCGATCAGCTCCCAAGTGTTATTATCATGAAGAGATTGCATCTCATTGATCCGCTGTCGTACACGGGTCAAAAACGAGTTTAAAAGTGTAGTAAAATGGAAGCTGCACTCGAATATCGTATCACAAGGACTCTTGAATGTTATAACCAAACAAATAGAAAGAAGGGGTTTTTAAGGTTCAAAACTTAAATCGGAGATGATTAAAGGTAAAAGCAAAATTGATAACTAAGCTAATTTATTGTATCGGTTTCCGACTTATCATCAATTCTTATAATTTCAATTCCCTAGCGGATTCAATCCTATTCGATTACAATACCCACTGACAAGCGCAAATTGGTATCATATGATATATGTTCCTAATTTCTGAATTAAGCAAACGGATTTAAGCAGACGCGAATTAAGCAAACGCGACTTAATCAAACACGATAACGAAAAAGCTAGGCTAACGTGATTATAGTTAAGGATCATACAAACAATCAAATTGAATGAACTCTATCCTATAAGGAACAATCAAATTAAGCAAACGAAATTAATCAAATTAAGCAAACGAGTTTATAGGAAGAATTGAAAAGAAATTGAAATTAAACTGAAATTAATAAAAACCTCAAAGTGGAATTCGAATACAACAGATCAACTCTTTGGGAATTAGCTCTCCATGAAATCTTATAAGCAATATTGTATCATCCAAATTCAGAATTAGGATTACTATAGTAGTGAAAGACCTTATATAATAAAAGGCAAATTCGGGCCCTTATAGGATCTGACCCGGAAATTACAAAGACTGACCCAAACTAACTATTTTAACTAAGTTTGGAACTTCAACGAATTATTCGACCCTCCTTCACTTAGAATGAGCTTTTGACTTTAACATGAAACTTGTATCTCTTTCTCTTATCTTTCCAACGCATATTAGAACGCGTCAATCCGACTCCTATAGCCAAAATAAACTTAAATATTAAAACACACTAAAATATTAAAAATAATATAATAAATTATAGATTTGCCTAAGTACAATAGTAGAAGAAAGTTCATCAAAATGCACTGATCAAATTCTCCCACACTTGAACTTTTGCACTCCGAGCAAAATTATAAATTCAAAACTCAAAACAGAAAAATGAGAACAAACAAAACATGCAATTCCATAGGTTATCAAGACACAAGGTGCAAGAAAAATTCTAAGTCTAAGCTTTAAGAATATGGTATTAGTAAGCAACTTTTTGTGATATTCAAAGTAGATAGGAAAACAAGTTACCAAAGAGTACATCAACCATAGTAAGATCCTCACAGGATATAATTCGCTCAACTCTCGAGTGTTTAGATTAACTGTTTACACTCAAAGCACAACATGAAAATTAGTACTACCATAAGCTTGAAAATACTCTAACATCCACAATTTAAATACATGCACACAAAGATCAAAAGGACTTTTATTTGGTTGTAACATGGCCAAGGTAAGGGTGAGATAAATCCTAAGGGGTACTAGGTGTTGCACCTCGAAAAAAATATGGGGATACGACTTCAAAGCGAAGCGCGATCGTACGCTCGCAATGATGGACTGAACAGAGTCGCCACCGAACTTTATTTATTCCTAGAAAGGAAAGGGGAAATATCGATAAAACCCAGGACAAAAGAAAGGATAAGATATGGTCATCGCAACCAATATCAGGGTTCGGGAGTCGATTACGCAAGGGGAAGGTATTAGCACCCCTCACGTCCGTTGTACTCAACGGGAACCATTAGGTCAATTGTGTGCGTTAGTGTTAGTTAAAATGTTAGGCTTTTCAATTTATTAGGTGGGAAAGAGAGAATATAAGAGGGAAGAAATGTTTTGGATTTTTTTAACGAAGGACTAAACCTAAGTTTTTTATTAGTGGGCCTGACAAGATTTACAAATCCTGCTCCTACGTATCTCAAAAGAGAAATCAAGGCTTACGTAGTTCTGGGTAGAAAAATGTTTGTTTGTTGGTCGGTTTTAGCGAAAGCTATCCTAAATTAATCGACGAAAACATTGTTTTACCCAAAACAGATGAGGAGTGGACGCATACCACACATCGAACGGATTTATAAATCTACATTCGGAAAAGCGTCATTACCTCTACTCAACAATCGTGGCCGAAACATTGTTTTGTATCACTTAAGACAAGATACCTTTCGTTTATGAAAAAGGTTTTTGATTAATCGCACGGCGGCGAGAAAAAGTTTGATTGGTTGGATGTATTTTGAGTGATGGCGAGAACTTGGATGAGCGAGATATACATCCCGAATCCTAGCCTCAGGAGTGCATGGTATACACCATGTTCCATTTCCATCTTTATTAAAAAGAGGTTAAGATAGGGATTATGTATTTTGGAATTTGATTGAGAAAGGGTTTGAAGAAACCGCATTGACAATTTTAGACGATGGCGAGAGTTAAGATTGGCGAGGCATACGTCTCGAATCTTAACCTCAGGAGTGCATGGTATACACCATGTTCCATTTCCACCTTTATTGAAAGAGTCTTAAATAAGATTTAAGTATCTTAGATTTGATTGAGAAAAAGGTTTGACGAAACCACATTGACAATTTTAGACGATGGCGAGAGTTAAGATTGGCGAGGCATACGTCTCGAATCTTAACCTCAGGAGTGCATGGTATACACCATGTTCCATTTCCACATTTATTGAAAAAGTGTTTAAGTAAGAATTAGGTGTTTTGAGTTTTGTTGTGAAAATGACTTAACCTAGATCAAGTATTGATGGACGTTTGAGAAATTTGAATGAGTGTTCGAGAGAACAAAGTGGATAATTTTGGATGATGGCGAGAGCTAGGATTGGCGAGATATACATCTCGAATCCTAGTCTCAGGAGTGCGTGGTATACACCACGTTCCATTTCCATCTTTATTGAAAAGGTCTTGAATATGAATTAATATTTTTTTTGAATTTTTATCAGAAAAAAATGGCTTGACGTTGAATCAAGCGTTTGATGAGAGTTTGAGAGAAATGGAATAGAATAGGAGGGAGAAGTGAATTAATTTCTTTATTGAGAAAATACTCGACGTTGGATCGAGTCATATTTTTTTTGTATTTTTTGAAATTGTTGATTTTATTCTTGTGTTAGTATCTAACTAAATAACCAAACAATAATGAAATAAAATAGTACAAGATTATTACACATCGGGGGAGTGGGGTACATTTTGTCAAATGGGGATTAAAAAATCATGAAATAATTAAATCGGACCCAAACAACAAATAATGCATGAGTGTAAGTGCAAGGGAACCGGCTCATTGTAAGAAAGCCCAAGAGTAAGCTATGTGAGGTTGATGGCGATGCTTAAAAAGTAATCGACTTACAAGGGTGTGGAAAATGGGCTCGATATTAAATCGAGAAAATATGATTTTTATAAGTTAAAAAAAATGGTTTCGAATGCATGATGCAATTAAAAGAAAAAACAAATCTATATTATTAAACAATAATAAAAAAAAGAAATATAAACAATAAAGCATAAATATGAAAGAAAATATTAAAAGAAAGAAAAACTACGCCTAGGAGTATTGAACCCACTAAACTAAAGATCTAGAAGCCACTCCCCTCCACCAGACCACTTACTAACTAACTAATATTTTAATACTAACTTAAATATATAAACTAAGATAAACTAAAAAAAAAATTAAAATGAAAAAACTAAATAATAAAAAACTGTAGAGTACCCTAATTAATCCCAACCCCTGGCCGTTGGTTTCTTCAAAAAGAGAATAAAATGGGAAATGGAAAATATTTATTGACTGAACCTAGGAAACCTAATCATAAATTAATAGTTTTAAAAATGACTTATTCTGTATGGAATAAATAAAAAAACACTAAGAAAAAAGCACAGACTCGTTCTAACAAAAACACAACCTCAAATGCTCTCTCTATCTCTTATCCGCCGCTCTCTCTCTTAATTTTACAATGCTCCCTCAATCTCTCACCCCTCTCACGAGCGTCCCTAACTCTCAACCTCAAACAAATCGCTCTCACAATCTCACGATCCACGGCGAGCTAAGACCAAAAGTACAAGGAAAAAAAAACCAACCGAAGACTTACTTCCGGCGACGGCAGTGACTCAGGTAAACCTCGAATCCTCTTCTCTCGCCTCTGCCCCTGATTTTCTTTGCTTTTGGAATTAGGTTTTGTACCTTCGAAATCGCGGCCGCCTCCGAGTATTAGGGTTTCGTTTTCAAATTCTCTCCCTCTCCCCTCACGAACTCACTTTCCTATTTATCTTTGCAGCTTAGGGTTTAGGGTTGTTGTATGGAATTCCAAAGAATATCTTCTGCAAACTACTTTTGATGCGCTCAGTTGGGATTGGCCTTTTTGATGCTTGATTCGGAAAGGGTACTCTGAACTTAGCTTTCTTCTTCGCTTTTGTCCTTAATTCTATTTTGGGTTATTTTTTGAACTTTACAACCTTTGCTAATTACCTGGTTTTACTGTAGTAAAAATTGGTGAAAAGAAACACTTCGGTCATTTGCAAAGCTCAACTATTGCTACTGCCATGAACTTCTAGGTGCGAAGAAGTGCTAGCTGCAGCTATGTGAGCGGAATTGGAAGACTCGGCTGCGAGAGATATCCCATGAGCAAACTCCTTGGTAGGAAACTCTGAAGCAAATGCAGGTGTTGGAGAAGCCTGAGACAGAGATATGCCAAGATAATGACACTGCTGTTGAAGAACACCGTTTTTACTTTCAGGGAAATTCTTCAAACTAGCAGATTGAACTGTTCCGGAAGCAAAAGCATTTCCAATTCTCGTCCTATTTGAGTTTTGTGCTTCGGTTGATCCTCGGGATACTTTGATTTGATCACATTCATAAAGCTCGGGTTCTTACCTAATTGTTTGTTGTTTCTGTTGTGAAATTTTGCAGGTCCATGGAATTGAAACGCAAGCTGCTTATTGATTGCCACGGGATTCTACAGGTTCTTGGTGTTTGTATCAGTCACGATTCTTCCAAGTGAATACAAGTTCTTTTGCTTTCCTTTGAGTTTCAGAATTATTAACAAGTTTTCCAACATTGCAGGTTAATGCACGAAAGTTCACTGGAAGATCATACAGTGCATAGTGTAAAAGCTAACAAAACTCTTTCGACTTATTGACGTTAGCATCACCGCTTTTGCCCTTACGGATACTCTTCAACCGCTCATCTAGCACAGGCTGACCCCGAACCCGCATGAACCAACAGGGGAAACCATACCGCCCTTTGAGAGATATTACATCAACAAGTATTATTTGCCCATCCAAATCTATTTTTTTTATCGGCAAAACAATGGTAGAAAAAATTTGGGCAGCTAATGTTGGAAATGGTTGTGCTGTATTTGTAGGTTGCTGAGATTTTTGCGGGAAACTCATTGCTACGCGAAGGTCCGTGTTCGGCGTGGTTTGATACTACAAAGGTATCCGCACTGTTTTGGGCTAGCGTTGGTTTGCGGACTTGTCAATGCTATGGCTGATTGAAGTTTCGTCTTAGAAGAGCTGATCTAGAGATAGCAGTTCCTGGGTGTCGATGTGAACGTCGGCTGCCAACATCATCTGGATATCAGCTCCTTGCTGAGACAACAAACATGGTGTTGCAGCGAAGGTAACCATGATTGGATGGTGTTTATTGCAGTTGATATGCGTTTCAGTTGGTATTGTTTGGCTTGTGCGCATTCTGAATTCGCGTAGTTGTACTTGTGTTTCTTGTTTTTTCTTCTGTCATCTTGTTGTATCTAACTTCCTGTAAACTTACAACTTCTGCAAGTGGTTTCTTTTTTTTTTTTTAACGGACCATGGGATTTTGAGGTGTGATTTTGAAGCCTTGAAGAGCCTGCATTGCCATAGATGATTGTATGTCATCTTCAAAATCTACGAATGCGATACCTGGCTTTGCATCAATCGAGCGCACTTCCTTAAACCCAGGGTATTGTTCGAAGAGCATTTCAAGCATTCTGCCGGTAGTTTCATAAGGCAAGTTCTCTATGAACAAAATAACGTTAGGAGCAGCTGCTTCTTGGGAAGTAGACCCTGGACGGAATGAGGCTGTTGGGCCACAATTACTGGCACCATGTGTTCCATTTGGCACGGAAGATTGTTTTGATTCCTCAGGGAACCTCTTTTTCTCAACTTTCTCTTCTTTAGCAATACAATTTGACTTTGTTTTTGCATATTGAATTCTCATGGTTTTTTCATAAAATGGGAAGTTCTGCAGGGTTGTTTCGGTTATCAGAGAGTTGGTTGGGCTATGATTGAAAGTGTGAAGTTGCTGCCATGAATTGAACATGTGATGTCATGTTGTGGTTGCTCGATGACAGTATCCTGTCACTTGTAAAAATGAGGCATACATGTGAGCATGAGTCGTTATCTTTGATGTTGGATGCATTCACGTACAAACACCCTGTCATTGTGAGTTATTGATGTGTGCCTTGCAAGTTATGATGTGGGCTTGTTGATGGGATGGACTGTCATGCCAAAGTGTTGGTCCATAGTGATCATGAAGTGTAGTATTTGGAACATGTCATGTAGCGTAAAAGCTAATGTAGGATTAGGACCTTTTTGTAAGAACAACATGTAATGTCACATTTTAGTATCAATGCTCATTCTCATGGATAAATACTAGCAATGTATTGATATGGAAATGGAATTGTTTGTCCTTTGGAAGTTGACTTTGTAATTCATGATAATGTTGTAATGCCATTTTGATTTTGAAATGTACTATGGATATAAAATGGATTTTTTAGAAATAATCCAAGACTAATTTCAATATCAATTTAAAAAAATCAGTAGAAAACCCAATTAAAATCAAATTAATTCAATAATTTGTTAAAATTACCTTTGACATCAATTCTAACATCTATTTGAAAATTAAAATCAATTAGAGTTTTGAATCATTAGTAAAAATAACAATTAAAATTAAATTGAAATTTGGGAATTGAACTTAATTTGAAATTAAAATCAAAAATTGAAAAATTACAAAAGTCAAATGATTAAAATCCATTTTAGCACCATGATCAAAAAGGCATAGACAATGATCAATGTGTAACAAAAATATGGAGTTGGGAATGTATGCAAATGAACTTTAGGCCAAGTGCCAAACAAAAATAAAAAATTCAGGACCAAAATCGGGGTATGACAGTTGCCCCTATTTAAGTATCTTCTACTAGATCATATGAAGCAGGACACTCTTCATATGATCATAGTGGGAGATGGTTAAATACTAAGAAGACCCGGATTTTGATCCTGAATCCCTATGACATGATGTGATATGATATGATATGATATGATATGATATGATATGATATGATATGATATGATATGATATGATATGATATGATATGCATGGATGCATGATTCTTTTTTTTTTTTAATTTTCTTCCCTGCTAGGGATATGGTGGACCCTTGACAGGAGATGCTACTAGACAGACCAAACTGTGGGGAATGCTGATGATCCACAGGGAGACAGACAAATGGTAAGAAACAACTTGCTGGGGAAACAGTCCTGCTGGAGAATCAGACACACACTGGGGAGTATTCAAAATGAGATTTGATAAACGACACTTAGAATACAAGGGATTTCGGTAGTAAGTTCACACATGACTTACTAAACCCGAATAAAGGAAAAGATGCTACAACAGGTTCATATATGACCTGACAACGCTGGGGAATAATCAAGGAGAAAACTCTTCAGAACAGGTTCATGTATAACCTGACACCGGAATAAGGGTTCAACAACAGGTTCATACATGACCTGAATGGTATTGAACAAACAGAGAAAAAACTTCAGAGCAGGTTCAAGTATGACCTGACACCGGAATAAAAAGGTTCAACAACAGGTTCATACATGACCTGAATATGATTAAACAAAGAATCTTCAGAGCAGGTTCAAGTGTGACCTGACACCGGAATAAAAAGGTTCAACAACAGGTTCATACATGACCTGAATGGGATTGAACAAAGAATCTTCAGAGCAGGTTCAAGTATGACCTGACCCCGGAATAAAGCTCAATGACAGGTTCAGATATGACCTGAATAGTATTGAACAAAAAATTGGAAAAACTCTTCAGAGCAGGTTCAAGTATGACCTGACCCCGGAATAAAAGGCTCAACAACAGGTTCATACATGACCTGAATAGTATTGAACAAAAATTGGAAAAAACTCTTCAGAGCAGGTTCAAGTATGACCTGACCCCGGAATAAAAGGCTCAACAACAGGTTCATACATGACCTGAATAGTATTGAACAAAAATTGGAAAAACTCTTCAGAGCAAGTTCAAGTATGACCTGACCCCGGAAAAAAGCTCAACGACAGGTTCATATATGACCTGAATAGTATTGAACAAAAATTGGAAAAACTCTTCAGAGCAGGTTCAAGTGTGACCGGACCCCAGAATAAAGCTCAATGACAGGTTCATACATGACCTGAATGGTATTGAACAAAAATTGGAAAAACTCTTCAGAGCAGGTTCAAGTATGACCTGACCCCGGAATAGCAACAATTGGACTTTGACCGTAAGCAATGGACTACAACCAACTTTTAACGGATTTTGCCAACAACAATTGGACTTGAAAATGACTGCGAAAACCGGATGTTGGTTTAAGGGCACCAAATACAAACTGGAATCAAAGGTCAAAGGATCATAGGATCGACAACAAGACCTGGATCAATGCAAAATGAGCACGAAGTACATTTCGGCTATGCATGATTTGAATTTCTTTTTATGCATGATATATGAATGATCATGATTATGAGAATGCTGACACTGGGCAGACTGGGAGTTTGTAGAGACAGAGATTCTGATTCATCAACACCAATAACTCATACCCGTACAATTAACAGGCGCATCCAGTGGAGAAACTATCATGATTGACAGTTATAAATAACCAAAGGTCTATCCTTCTAGAGGATTCATGAGTTGTATTCCATGGGGACTTTTGTTGGTGATCCTGGAGTATTTATGCAAACTTTGAGCCTTTTGGGGAAACAAATGATTTTCCTTCAATTTTCACATGTATCAAAGTAAATTTGTTCTAAGTTTCAAATTCTTTTTCCAAGTTTCAAAATTTCATTATTAACAAATAAATGACATTTTGCATAACAAAGAAAGCATAGATGAACACAAATTAACAATGATTGGGAAAACTTGTATTTTATTCAAGAATGGTAGCACACAAATGGCGTAGCTCCATAGAGTGTTACATTTTCTTGAAAATGGCAATAAGGAAAGGTTTACATTGAATTCAGTGACCACTAACATCCCTACTAGATATGACTTCCCAAAACCTTGCTTCTGAGGGGAGTAACTGGATTAATCTTCCACCTCAAATTCTTCGGTGTTAATCAGTAACAACTGATGCAGTTTATGCCTTTATGCCCCTAACTTTTGCCTGGATCGCCCTTTCGGGTTTTCAATCCACCGGGACGCTCTTTTTTGCCTAAGTCGCCTTTTCAGGTTTTCAACTTAGCGAGCTACCATTTTTATTCATCCCTAACTTTTGCCTGGACCGCCCTTTCGGGTTTTCAGTCCACCGGGATACCCTTTTTTTGCCTAAATCGCCCTTTCAGGTTTTCGATTTAGCGGGTTTTTATTAGGCATAGTATTTTTTAACCGCATCAGAGTTCACGGGGTGTGAGAGTTCCTCATCATCCATAGTTGTGAGAATCAAGGCACCTCCGGAGAAAACTTTCTTTACAACATATGGGCCTTCATAATTGGGAGTCCACTTCCCACGTGAATCCTTGTGTATTGGCAAGATCTTCTTAAGCACGAGGTCTCCTTCTCTGAATTCCCGAACACGTACTTTCTTGTCAAAAGCCCTTTTAAGCCGTTTCTGGTATAATTGTCCATGGCACAAAGAAGTCAAACGCTTCTCATCTATGAGGTTCAACTGATCAAATCTATTTTGAATCCACTCAGCCTCTTCTAACTTGGTCTCCATCAAGATTCGCATTGAAGGTATCTCCACTTCAATTGGGAGAACTGCTTCCATCCCATATACCAAAGAGAACGGGGTTGCCCCTGTTGAAGTGCGGACGGAAGTCCGGTATCCATGCAATGCGAAGGGTAGCATTTCGTGCCAATCCTTATAGGTTTTTACCATTTTCTGCAGGATTTTCTTGATGTTTTTATTAGCGGCTTCAACGGCGCCATTCATCTTTGGACGATATGGTGAAGAGTTATGGTGCTCAATCTTGAAGCTGTCGCATAATTCTTTCATGGTCTTATTGTTCAGATTCGTCCCATTATCTGTGATGATCCGACTTGGAATTCCATAACGGCAAATGATCTCTTTCTTGAGGAACCGTGCAACCACTTGCTTTGTCACATTAGCATAAGAGGCGGCTTCTACCCATTTGGTAAAGTAATCGATGGCAACCAGGATGAAGCGATGACCATTGGAAGCTTTAGGCTCGATGGCGCCAATCATGTTGATGCCCCACATCGAGAAAGGCCAAGGTGACGTCAAAACATTTAGTAGAGTCGGAGGCACGTGTACCTTGTCGGCATAGATTTGGCATTTATGACATTTTCTAGCATAATTGAAGCAGTCGGATTCCATGGTCAACCAGTAATAACCAGCTCTCAAAATCTTCTTGGCCATGGCATGTCCATTGGCATGAGTCCCAAAGGATCCTTCATGAATCTCCTTGATCAACAGGTCCGCTTCACGTCCATCCACGCATCTGAGCAGAATCATGTCGTGATTTCTCTTGTACAACACACCATTGCTCAAGAAGAATTTGGATGCTAACCTCCTCAATGTTTTCTTGTCAAGGGTTGTGGCATCTGTTGGATATTCTTGATTTTGCAAAAAGCATTTGATGTCGTGAAACCAGGGTTTACCATCGGCTTCCTCCTCAACTGACTGGCAGTAGGCAGGCTCAACTTTCCGCTCAATCTGAATGAGAGGTGCTTCATTATGGAATCTGACTTGGTACATTGAAGCCAACATAGCCAAAGCATCAGCAATTTGATTCTCAGTTCTCGGGATATGACGGAAAGTGATTTCGTCAAAGTATTTTATTAATTCCATGACATAGGCACGATATGGGATCAACTTGGCATCACGGGTTTCCCATTCGCCCTTGACTTGGTATATCACCAAGGCTGAGTCTCCACATACTTCAAGGATTTTGATTCGGAGATCAATTGCTGCTTCAATGCCTAGGATGCACGCCTCATATTCTGCTATATTGTTCGTGCAATCAAAACACAACCTTGCTGTGAAGGGAGTGTATTCACCATTTGGATTCAACAGGACAGCTCCTACGCCATGCCCCATGTAGTTGGAGGAACCATCAAACATGAGCTTCCACCGAGATCCGGGTTCAGGTCCTTCATCGAGTCCTGGGATTTCACAGTCTTTCACTACCATGATGTCTTCATCCGGGAAGTCAAACTTCAACGACTGGTAATCTTCAACGGGCTGGTTTGCCAAGTAATCAGACAACACACTTCCTTTTATGGCTTTCTGAGACACATATTGGATGTCATACTCAGATAGTAACATCTGCCAACGGGCGAGTCTTCCAGTCAAAGCAGGCTTTTCAAAGATGTACTTTATTGGATCCATTTTTGAGATCAACAAAGTAGTGTGGCAAATCATGTATTGTCTTAGACGACGAGCGGCCCATGCTAAAGCGCAACAAGTTTTCTCTAAAAGTGAATATCAGGATTCACAATCGGTAAACCTCTTACTCAGATAATAGATGGCATGTTCCTTTCGACCAGTTTCGTCATGTTGTCCCAACACACATCCCATTGACTTTTCAAGCACGGTTAAGTACATAAAGAGTGGTCTCCCTTGAACAGGTGGAATTAGAATAGGGGGCTCTTGCAGGTACTGTCCGATTCTCTCAAAAGCCATTTGGCAGTCAGAATTCCATTCAACTGCTTGATCTTTTCGAAGCAATTTGAAGATAGGCTCACATGTGGCTGTCATATGTGAGATAAACCTTGAGATATAATTCAAACGTCCCAGGAAGCCTCTAACCTCTCGCTCGGTGCGTGGAGTAGGCATCTCTTGTATAGCTCGGACCTTGTCAGGGTCCACCTCGATTCCTCTTTGACTAACAATGAAACCAAGCAACTTTCCAGATCGGACACCGAAGGTGCATTTAGCAGGATTCAGTCGTAGTCGAAATTTCCGAAGACGCTCAAATAGCTTTTGCAAGTGGTCTATGTGATCCTCTTCACTTTGGGATTTTGCAATCATATCATCCACATAGATCTCAATTTCCTTATGCATCATATCATGGAAAAGAGTGACCATTGCTCTTTGGTAAGTTGCCCCAGCATTTTTGAGACCGAACGACATTACCTTGTAGCAAAATGTTCCCCAAGGGGTGATGAATGTGGTCTTTTCCATGTCTTCTGGATCCATCTTGATTTGATTATCACCCGAGAATCCGTCCATAAAGGAGAAGACTGCGAACTTAGCAGTGTTGTCTACCAGAGTGTCAATATGTGGCAGGGGGAAGTCGTCCTTTGGACTAGCTTTGTTTAGATCCCTGTAGTCAACACACATCCTGACCTTGCCATCCTTTTTGGGCACTGGCACAATGTTGGCTACCCATTGAGGGTACTTTGCAACTGCTAGAAAACCGGCATCAAATTGACGTTTCACCTCGTCACAAATCTTTAGAGCCATGTCGGGTCTTGCTCTTCGGAGCTTCTGCTTCACTGGCGGACAATCTGGCTGTAGTGGTAGCTTGTGGACCACAATATCAGTATCTAAACCTGGCATATCCTGATATGACCAAGCAAATACATCTACATATTCATATAACAACTTGATCAATCTTTCCTTGATGCTTGCCTCAAGGGTAGTCCCAACTTTGACCTCTTTCTTGTCCTCTTCAGTGCCAAGGTTGATTGTTTCCACTGGTTCTTGATGTGGCTGAAGGGCCTTTGACTCTTGCTCGAGCATCCTTTCCAGTTCTTCTGGGAAATCACAATCTTCCTCACTCTCCTCTTCCACTTGGTAGATGGGGAGTTCAAAATTATAGGAAGTAGCGGGGTCATCGAATTCACATGGTTTATTGATTATTCTGCATGTTTTTTAATGATGGTTTTTTAGAAAAATGGAAATAAAATGCAAAAGAAATAAAAAATATTTTTGTAGTTTTTGAAAGGATTGCCATTTTAAGAAAAACAACAGATAAATGAACGACAAGAATTTGAACAAAATGCTCTTTATTTGTCATAAATGATTTTTTTCGAAATTCAAAAGGGGCCCTACAAATGATCCATTAGCCTTGGGCAGAGCTAAGGATTTTCAAAAAAACACAAAGGAAAACAACAATTACTTTGACACAGGAAAAACTTCTGGAATCTCAACCGCTTCCCAGTTTGTCAGGGCTGCTTCACACCGGTATATCAGATTCGATGTTTCTCCATCTTCAGTGTCATCTTCCACTGCACCAACTTGTTCTCCATGGATAAATCCTTTGCTCAGGAAAACCTCTTGTATGCTCCGCACACGGTCCTTTGCAGGGACCAGGGCTCCTCCGTTAGCATAAGGCTTGTACCCCAAACCAAAACGGTCATTTTTCTCATTGACGTTGATAACTTGCCCCCAACCTGCAGGGACCCCACTTTCAACTGCTGATTTTGCACTCTTCAAAGAAGCGAATGACAAACTAGCTTTCTCAACAGGATCCTTAACCTATTCAAGTGTAGCATTGGATATTTCAAGGGCTTGAAAGGAGGTTTCTAAGGCATCCTCATCAGCCTCAATATAGCGGAAAGAGGAGAGTTGACTGATAATAAAGTCCTCTTCACCTGAGACAATAACGAGTTTGTTATCGACAACGAACTTCATCTTTTGATGTAGAGTAGAAGTTACTGCCCCCGCGGCATGTATCCATGGGCGTCCCAAAAGGCAGCTATAAGCTGGATTTATGTCCATGACTTGGAAATTGATGGGGAATACATGCGGTCCAATCTGTATTGGTAACTCTACCTCCCCAACTACTGTCCTTCGCGAACCATCAAATGCTTTCACCACAAGCGCACTAGGTTTCAACTCTGAACCTTGGTAGGACAATTTAGCGAGTTCCCTCTTTGGTAGAACATTTAGGGATGATCCAGTGTCAACTAAAACTCTGGCCAGAGCATCTTCTTGGCACTTTATGGATACATGCAAAGCACGATTGTGATTCTTCCCCTCCTTGGGCAGCTCTTCATTACTGAAGCTTAGAGTGTTGCAGGCTATGATATTGGCGACCACTCCATCGAATTGGCCGACCGTTATGTCTTGGGTAACATGAGCCTGAGCAAGCACTTTTAGCAGAGCTTCCCTATGAGCTTCGGAATTCAGAAGCAAAGACAAGATAGATATTTTTGATGGCGTTTGGTGTAACTGATCAACTATCTTGTAGTCAGATTTCTTTATTATCCTTAGGAACTCACTTGCTTCATCTGTTTGCACAGCCGGCTGTGCCCCTCCACGTTCTGGGATAGGATTTACATTTGCAGCTTCCCTCGTTGGCTCTTGAGGGTTCACATTAAAATTGGGAGTATAAATCCGACCACTGCGGGTCATCCTGCTTGTCCCTGCGATATTGGTGATGTCGGTGTCAACATTCTCCAAAGCTTCCTTACTTTTAGCAATCTTGGGCTTTCCATCTACCAACCCATCCACCACTGTTATGTCGTACTTCCAGGGTACCGCCTTGGTGCTCTCAAAAGGAAATGGGGTAGGCATACAAACTACCATGGGTGACGGATGAACAATGTCTCTCCTGTGATAAGTCACCTCAAATGGTTCTGGTATGTTAAAGACAGGTTCAATGACCGAAATTTCCTCATTAATTGTTGGACCAGAAATTTGCAAAACGCCTTGATCCATCAAGTTCTGAATATCCTTTTGTACTACTTTACATCCCTTCGGCTGAATGGCACATTCTTCACAGCTATCGTGACAGGTATCAATCAATCTAGCCCTCACCAATCCTGCATGAAGTACTAGCAACGGAGTTTTAACATCCTCCACATTATTGATTACACACACATCAGAAGCATCTTCGACGGCATTGACATCACCATGTGCTGGCAAAGGGTTGTTCTTGACATTGGGTCCGACGTCTCGAAAGGACAGAATCTTCTTTTCAACCAGGTCTCGCACAACATGCTTTAAAGCATAATATCCTTCTAAGTCATGTCCAGGGGCACCCCCATGGAAAGGACAATGAGCATCTGGATTGTACCATGGCGGTAAAGGATTTGGTGGAGGACCCAAAGATCTGGGCGTCACTAACCCTTTTTGTAGCAATGACGGGTACAATTCAGTGTATGTCATAGGGATTGAAGCAAACGGAACTCTACTTCTTGGCACCCTATTTTGATTTTGAGGATTTTGCGGACGAGGAGCCCGTGCCCTCGGCTGTTGATAAGCAGGTGGCGCGGGCGCTTGCTGATATATCGGCGCTTGTTGAGTAGGAACAGGTTGATAAACTGAAGCTTGTGGTTGGTTAAAATTTGGTGTGACAACTGCCACATACGGTTGTTGGACATATTGTACTGGATAAATCGGTTGTTGTTGAGCAAATTGGTGTTGCTTCTTCCATGAATGACTCCTTCTTTAGCTGGTTGACACTGCATTCGTATCCCCCTCCTTCTTTCTTTGAAATCCTCCAGGAAACTTTTTGGCATTACTACCAGATGTTTCAGAGGTAGTCGTCATCTTTCCATTCTTTAATCCAAGTTCGACCTTTATGCCTACAGCGACCAGGTCGGAGAAACTTGCAGATACGCTACTTACCATTCTTTCATAGAACACAGGTTTAACTGTATCCATGAACCAATCCGCTAATTCCTTCTCAGCCAGAGGTGGTTCGACTTGCGAGGCCACTTCCCTCCATCGTTGCGCATACTCCTTAAAAGACTCCTTGTCTTTCTGGGACATGCTGAGCAGTTGTCTCCTATCTGGGGCCATATCCATGTTATACTTGTAGTGTTGGATGAAGGCATCAGATAAGTCTTGGAAGCAACGAATCCTACTCTGATCCAGGCTTAGGTACCACTTAGAGGGAGCTCCCCTCAGGCTATCCTGGAAGCAATGTATCATGAGCTTGTCGTCCTCTACATGCGCAACCATTTTTCGATAGTACATAATGAGGTGACTCTTAGGACACGAGTGGCCCTCATACTTATCGAAATCTGGGGTCTTGAACTTCGCAGGAATCACAAGACCTGATACCAAGCACATCTCCTTAGCGGTAGCACCAAAAACTTGGTCGCCCTCCATAGCCCTCAATCTCTTCTCAAGCAGCTGGTAATTCTCCTTCATCCCCCTTAGGTCCTCCTGCCTTTCCTCATCTTCATCTGAAAAGTCTGGAGCGTGTTGTTGATCCTCAAAGTAGGGTTGCACATGTGCCCGGACGAGAGGAGGTGCGAATGTGTGAACCACTGGATGGTTTTCATTGATGGTCGGTAGAGGAGCTGTCTGCTGAGCAGGTGGTGCAAAACCAGGTGCACCTTCAACTGTAGGCGTGAAACCGGGAGGTAAACCATAGGTTGGCCAGGTTGTTGGTACCGCCCTCGCAGGTTGGGGTTCAATCGATGGACCTACGATTTCAGAAACAACCGTTGTTTGGGTATCTAGCTTTGCCCTGATAACCTGTAATATTTCCATGACCTGCCCCATGTTTCCACGCAGGTTTTCGAGCTCTGAGCTCACTCGCTCCAATTCATGCTCTTGATCTGCCATTCTTTGACGAGCTCTGGCACGAGTGTTATACTGGTGTTGAAAATTCAGCGTGAAACTGGAGGAGGAAAGGACAGAATGAGACTCTGTTTTGAAAAATGCATGAATGTATGTATGAATGCATTTTGTTTGCAAAACTCTTGGTTAGTTTCAATCATTCATTTCAAAAATGTCACAACACTTGTTTGCAAATATTCAAAATAATAAGGAAATGAAACACAATAAAATGAATCTCAAAAGCAATTTTTCATTAATCTCATATTCGAGTTCAAATACAAACAACGTGCTCATGGTTTATGGGCTTTCCGGACCGTAGCAAGGTCGGTAGTTAACCCTTCTAACATTGCCTTACAAAACTTAATGAAATTAAAGACTTGATGCGGGGTGTTTTCTGGACACATGCACCAATCAGCTTCTTGCAGCTTCTCAGGTAGTTCTTGCATGATGGAACTCGCAAATCCGGACAGCTTCAGAAATTTGCCTTTCCACTCAGTGTAAAGCCCTTGGAGATCTTGGATAATGCGCACGTCTTCAGCCTTGGTCACCTCTATGTCCCTATAGAGGTTTCTCCAATATCTGCATTCATTTAGCAACACCATATAGGCAGCATCCTGTTCCCCACCTTCAAGCGCCTGGATTCTGGCATCGGCTCGATCCAAATGATGTTTCAATCGTGTGCACACTCTTTCTGACTCTTCGGTCTTCAGCTTCCCACGCTCCAGAGTATCCTTGTATTTCTGAATGGTATTCTCCAATTCACGAGTACGAATCTCAGAAATCAACCGTGCTTCCCTTTTCATCTCAAGGGTCAGCTCCAAAGTCTTGTTGAGTTTCTGAATCCGGAGTAAAGCTCTATCCAACTCCTCTTCCTTTGATTTGAACACAGATTTAGTGCTATAGAGCGCTTGTCCAAACTTTTCCCTCCTGGCTTCAGACTCTCTGGCTCTTTTGTTGGAGACTTCAAGCTCTTTGTCCTTCTTTTGTTGATCGTCTTTCAAGTTCCCATTCTCTATCGAGACTCGGCCAAGCCTGATTCTCAAATCAGCATTTTCCAACTCCAACTCCTTGATACGGGCATTGAGCTTCTCTACATCTTCAGGTAATATGGGCTCTGGCTCAGGAACCACTGGATAGATGGAAGGATCAAATGGATAAGGGAGTTTAATCATCTGAACCCTCTCTCTAACCCAACAAGTGTAAGGCTCTTGGGCAATGACATTTCTCTTACCCAACTCCTTACCCTTTCTTATGACTGCTTGCCAAGACCTCTTGATCTTTTTCACCATGGGATGATCCGCTTCAATACTATGTAAGATGAAAGGCTCTAGAGCTTCAACTTTTGGAGGGCCATTCATAGGGTACCCATGCTGCCTCAGAGATAACATGGGGTTATAGTTAATGCAACCCTTGGTTCCTATCAACAGCACATTGGGGAAGTCTCCAATGCTGACAATCACATTCTCGGTTTCCCAATCTCTGATATACCACTTAACGTGACTGGAGGTGAGGGAAGCCAACTTCTGGAAAGGCTTGAGTTCCTTGGAGACGAAAGGACCTTCTTCGGGCATGTGGGATCTAAACCAGGCGTGCAACAACTGCGCGCAACATAAGACAATTCCTCCCTTCCTCTCATGACGATCATGGAGAGTGTAGTAGAGATCTGCCAAGAGGAACGGTACAGGGTTACCAGAGAGGAAAATTTTCACCGCCAGGTGGTCCACGAAATGGTCAATATTTGGGAAGAGGACTATCCCATATATCAACACGGCTAACACCGCATAGAAGGATTCCCAATCTCCTTCTTTTTCCATCTTCTTGGCCTGATCTTCCAAGAACTTCCTAGAAAAACCACTGAAAGGTCCTTTCACATCCCAATTGTCCACGACTTCGACAACTTTCAGACCCAAAGCTGAAGCTATTCTCTTGGGGGGAATATCTTCATCGAGCTTAGGAAATGGGTTATGGTCCTTCAAGTTCCGGCCTACGATCCTCTCAACCTCCTCCAAGGTAGGAGCCAACTGGAAGTCAGAAAATGTGAAACAACGTAGAGGTGGATCATAGAACTGAGCAATAGTCACTGCGGTCATCATGTCCATCTTCTCATTCAGGATGTCCAGAATTCTTCCATAGTTTTGTACAAAGCTGTTGAGTTTGAGTGGTGTTATTTTGGCACTCAACTTCTGTAGGCCGGTAAGGTCCACGTTCTTGTATTTGAACTGAAAAGTGACTCTTCTCTCAGGATTCATCTTGCTAACAAGTCTTGGATTCCTGAAATAATGCGAAACAACTAAGAGTTTTGCTTTTTATGCATATGCAATGAATGAATGGATGCAATGCTTTTTTTTTTTTTTTTTTGGATAGGTTCAACGGTTCGAGGTATGGATAAATTTGATTGCTTTTCCAAAATGGGGTTCTCACCGGGTATGATCTAGGGCTTTTGTTACAAAGGATCCCCAGAGTCATTGATTCACAAGAATGTTTGACGCTTACGGGAAATACTTCCCGGTCGTCAACTCCATCAAGGGAATCTATTCTGGGTGAGGTTCTCGTACCGACTCTTACGAAGTATACACCTCGCGAGTCCGTACTACGCAACCATCGTCTGGGTTCTAGACAGGGTACTCAGAGTCATGGATTCGAAAGACTGTTTGACGCTTACGGAAAATACTTTCCGGTCATCAACTCCATCTAGGGAATCTATTCTGAGCGAGGTTCTCGTATCGATTCTTACGAAGTATACACCTCGGGAATCCATACTACGCAACCATCATTTCTAGTTGGCCAAAGGTTTAATGTTCTAAAAGGTCCTTAGAGTCATGGACCCCTTTGAAACATCGCCGCTTACGAGGTATACACCTCGGGCGACAATATTTGCAAAAGGATCTACTCTAAGTGAGGTTCTCGTACCGACTCTTACGAAGTATACACCTCGGGAGTCCGTACTACTCAACCATCGTCCTATCTTATGTTTTTTCACTCTAGACTCGGGTGTAGAGTCTTTCCCACATGGTTTGCAATCAAATACCCAAGCACCAACAATCACAATAGAACCAATATTCAACAGATATATCGATATAATAATAAAGATAATAACAAACAATAAATAAGGAAAAGCCACACAATTAAACAAACAAAGGCACACAAACGTCCTAACTAGGCTTGACTCGCTTAGGGTTGTTCTGACTCCCCAGCAGAGTCGCCATCTGTCGCACCTCGAAAAAAATATGGGGATACGACTTCAAAGCGAAGCGCGATCGTACGCTCGCAATGATGGACTGAACAGAGTCGCCACCGAACTTTATTTATTCCTAGAAAGGAAAGGGGAAATATCGATAAAACCCAGGACAAAAGAAAGGATAAGATATGGTCATCGCAACCAATATCAGGGTTCGGGAGTCGATTACGCAAGGGGAAGGTATTAGCACCCCTCACGTCCGTTGTACTCAACGGGAACCATTAGGTCAATTGTGTGCGTTAGTGTTAGTTAAAATGTTAGGCTTTTCAATTTATTAGGTGGGAAAGAGAGAATATAAGAGGGAAGAAATGTTTTGGATTTTTTTAACGAAGGACTAAACCTAAGTTTTTTATTAGTGGGCCTGACAAGATTTACAAATCCTGCTCCTACGTATCTCAAAAGAGAAATCAAGGCTTACGTAGTTCTGGGTAGAAAAATGTTTGTTTGTTGGTCGATTTTAGCGAAAGCTATCCTAAATTAATCGACGAAAACATTGTTTTACCCAAAACAGATGAGGAGTGGACGCATACCACACATCGAACGGATTTATAAATCTACATTCGGAAAAGCGTCATTACCTCTACTCAACAATCGTGGCCGAAACATTGTTTTGTATCACTTAAGACAAGATACCTTTCGTTTATGAAAAAGGTTTTTGATTAATCGCACGGCGGCGAGAAAAAGTTTGATTGGTTGGATGTATTTTGAGTGATGGCGAGAACTTGGATGAGCGAGATATACATCCCGAATCCTAGCCTCAGGAGTGCATGGTATACACCATGTTCCATTTCCATCTTTATTAAAAAGAGGTTAAGATAGGGATTATGTATTTTGGAATTTGATTGAGAAAGGGTTTGAAGAAACCGCATTGACAATTTTAGACGATGGCGAGAGTTAAGATTGGCGAGGCATACGTCTCGAATCTTAACCTCAGGAGTGCATGGTATACACCATGTTCCATTTCCACCTTTATTGAAAGAGTCTTAAATAAGATTTAAGTATCTTAGATTTGATTGAGAAAAAGGTTTGACGAAACCACATTGACAATTTTAGACGATGGCGAGAGTTAAGATTGGCGAGGCATACGTCTCGAATCTTAACCTCAGGAGTGCATGGTATACACCATGTTCCATTTCCACCTTTATTGAAAAAGTGTTTAAGTAAGAATTAGGTGTTTTGAGTTTTGTTGTGAAAATGACTTAACCTAGATCAAGTATTGATGGACGTTTGAGAAATTTGAATGAGTGTTCGAGAGAACAAAGTGGATAATTTTGGATGATGGCGAGAGCTAGGATTGGCGAGATATACATCTCGAATCCTAGTCTCAGGAGTGCGTGGTATACACCACGTTCCATTTCCATCTTTATTGAAAAGGTCTTGAATATGAATTAATATTTTTTTTGAATTTTTATCAGAAAAAAATGGCTTGACGTTGAATCAAGCGTTTGATGAGAGTTTGAGAGAAATGGAATAGAATAGGAGGGAGAAGTGAATTAATTTGTTTATTGAGAAAATACTCGACGTTGGATCGAGTCATATTTTTTTTGTATTTTTTGAAATTGTTGATTTTATTCTTGTGTTAGTATCTAACTAAATAACCAAACAATAAAGAAATAAAATAGTACAAGATTATTACACATCGGGGGAGTGGGGTACATTTTGTCAAATGGGGATTAAAAAATCATGAAATAATTAAATCGGATCCAAACAACAAATAATGCATGAGTGTAAGTGCAAGGGAACCGGCTCATTGTAAGAAAGCCCAAGAGTAAGCTATGTGAGGTTGATGGCGATGCTTAAAAAGTAATCGACTTACAAGGGTGTGGAAAATGGGCTCGATATTAAATCGAGAAAATATGATTTTTATAAGTTAAAAAAAATGGTTTCGAATGCATGATGCAATTAAAAGAAAAAACAAATCTATATTATTAAACAATAATAAAAAAAAGAAATATAAACAATAAAGCATAAATATGAAAGAAAATATTAAAAGAAAGAAAAACTACGCCTAGGAGTATCGAACCCACTAAACTAAAGATCTAGAAGCCACTCCCCTCCACCAGACCACTTACTAACTAACTAATATTTTAATACTAACTTAAATATATAAACTAATATAAACTAAAATAAAATTAAAATGAAAAAACTAAATAATAAAAAACTGTAGAGTACCCTAATTAATCCCAACCCCTGGCCGTTGGTTTCTTCAAAAAGAGAATAAAATGGGAAATGGAAAATATTTATTGACTGAACCTAGGAAACCTAATCATAAATTAATAGTTTTAAAAATGACTTATTCTGTATGGAATAAATAAAAAAACACTAAGAAAAAAGCACAGACTCGTTCTAACAAAAACACAACCTCAAATGCTCTCTCTATCTCTTATCCGCCGCTCTCTCTCTTAATTTTACAATGCTCCCTCAATCTCTCACCCCTCTCACGAGCGTCCCTAACTCTCAACCTCAAACAAATCGCTCTCACAATCTCACGATCCACGGCGAGCTAAGACCAAAAGTACAAGGAAAAAAAAACCAACCGAAGACTTACTTCCGGCGACGGCAGTGACTCAGGTAAACCTCGAATCCTCTTCTCTCGCCTCTGCCCCTGATTTTCTTTGCTTTTGGAATTAGGTTTTGTACCTTCGAAATCGCGGCCGCCTCCGAGTATTAGGGTTTCGTTTTCAAATTCTCTCCCTCTCCCCTCACGAACTCACTTTCCTATTTATCTTTGCAGCTTAGGGTTTAGGGTTGTTGTATGGAATTCCAAAGAATATCTTCTGCAAACTACTTTTGATGCGCTCAGTTGGGATTGGCCTTTTTGATGCTTGATTCGGAAAGGGTACTCTGAACTTAGCTTTCTTCTTCGCTTTTGTCCTTAATTACATTTTGGGTTATTTTTTGAACTTTACAACCTTTGCTAATTACCTGGTTTTACTGTAGTAAAAATTGGTGAAAAGAAACACTTCGGTCATTTGCAAAGCTCAACTATTGCTACTGCCATGAACTTCTAGGTGCGAAGAAGTGCTAGCTGCAGCTATGTGAGCGGAATTGGAAGACTCGGCTGCGAGAGATATCCCATGAGCAAACTCCTTGGTAGGAAACTCTGAAGCAAATGCAGGTGTTGGAGAAGCCTGAGACAGAGATATGCCAAGATAATGACACTGCTGTTGAAGAACACCGTTTTTACTTTCAGGGAAATTCTTCAAACTAGCAGATTGAACTGTTCCGGAAGCAAAAGCATTTCCAATTCTCGTCCTATTTGAGTTTTGTGCTTCGGTTGATCCTCGGGATACTTTGATTTGATCACATTCATAAAGCTCGGGTTCTTACCTAATTGTTTGTTGTTTCTGTTGTGAAATTTTGCAGGTCCATGGAATTGAAACGCAAGCTGCTTATTGATTGCCACGGGATTCTACAGGTTCTTGGTGTTTGTATCAGTCACGATTCTTCCAAGTGAATACAAGTTCTTTTGCTTTCCTTTGAGTTTCAGAATTATTAACAAGTTTTCCAACATTGCAGGTTAATGCACGAAAGTTCACTGGAAGATCATACAGTGCATAGTGTAAAAGCTAACAAAACTCTTTCGACTTATTGACGTTAGCATCACCGCTTTTGCCCTTACGGATACTCTTCAACCGCTCATCTAGCACAGGCTGACCCCGAACCTGCATGAACCAACAGGGGAAACCATACCGCCCTTTGAGAGATATTACATCAACAAGTATTATTTGCCCATCCAAATCTATTTTTTTTATCGGCAAAACAATGGTAGAAAAAATTTGGGCAGCTAATGTTGGAAATGGTTGTGCTGTATTTGTAGGTTGCTGAGATTTTTGCGGGAAACTCATTGCTACGCGAAGGTCCGTGTTCGGGGTGGTTTGATACTACAAAGGTATCCGCACTGTTTTGGGCTAGCGTTGGTTTGCGGACTTGTCAATGCTATGGCTGATTGAAGTTTCGTCTTAGAAGAGTTGATCTAGAGATAGCAGTTCCTGGGTGTCGATGTGAGCGTCGGCTGCCAACATCATCTGGATATCAGCTCCCTGCTGAGACAACAAACATGGTGTTGCAGCGAAGGTAACCATGATTGGATGGTGTTTATT
Source organism: Lathyrus oleraceus (assembly GCF_024323335.1). Classification (NCBI taxonomy): domain Eukaryota; kingdom Viridiplantae; phylum Streptophyta; class Magnoliopsida; order Fabales; family Fabaceae; genus Lathyrus; species Lathyrus oleraceus. The sequence continues at coordinate 50,133,702 of NC_066579.1, read as the reverse complement.
GCAGTTGATAGGCGTTTCAGTTGGTATTGGTTGGCTTGTGCGCATTCTGAATTCGCGTAGTTGTACTTGTGTTTCTTGTTTTTTCTTCTGTCATCTTGTTGTATCTAACTTCCTGTAAACTTACAACTTCTGCAAGTGGTTTCTTTTTTTTTTTAACAGACCATAGGATTTTGAGGTGTGATTTTGAAGCCTTGAAGAGCCTGCATTGCCATAGATGATTGTATGTCATCTTCAAAATCTACGAATGCGATACCTGGCTTTGCATCAATCGAGCGCACTTCCTTAAACCCAGGGTATTGTTCGAAGAGCATTTCAAGCATTCTGCCGGTAGTTTCATAAGGCAAGTTCTCTATGAACAAAATAACGTTAGGAGCAGCTGCTTCTTGGGAAGTAGACCCTGGACGGAATGAGGCTGTTGGGCCACAATTACTGGCACCATGTGTTCCATTTGGCACGGAAGATTGTTTTGATTCCTCAGGGAACCTCTTTTTCTCAACTTTCTCTTCTTTAGCAATACAATCTGACTTTGTTTTTGCATATTGAATTCTCATGGTTTTTTCATAAAATGGGAAGTTCTGCAGGGTTGTTTCGGTTATCAGAGAGTTGGTTGGGCTATGATTGAAAGTGTGAAGTTGCTGCCATGAATTGAACATGTGATGTCATGTTGTGGTTGCTCGATGACAGTATCCTGTCACTTGTAAAAATGAGGCATCCATGTGAGCATGAGTCGTTATCTTTGATGTTGGATGCATTCACGTACAAACACCCTGTCATTGTGAGTTATTGATGTGTGCCTTGCAGGTTATGATGAGGGCTTGTTGATGGGATGGACTGTCATGCCAAAGTGTTGGTCCATAGTGATCATGAAGTGTAGTATTTGGAACATGTCATGTAGCATAAAAGCTAATGTAGGATTAGGACCTTTTTGTAAGAACAACATGTAATGTCACATTTTAGTATCAATGCTCATTCTCATGGATAAATACTAGCAATGTATTGATATGGAAATGGAATTGTTTGTCCTTTGGAAGATGACTTTGTAATTCATGATAATGTTGTAATGCCATTTTGATTTTGAAATGTACTATGGATATAAAATGGATTTTTTAGAAATAATCCAAGACTAATTTCAATATCAATTTAAAAAAATCAGTAGAAAACCCAATTAAAATCAAATTAATTCAATAATTTGTTAAAATTACCTTTGACATCAATTCTAACATCTATTTGAAAATTAAAATCAATTAGAGTTTTGAATCATTAGTAAAAATAACAATTAAAATTAAATTGAAATTTGGGAATTGAACTTAATTTGAAATTAAAATCAAAAATTGAAAAATTACAAAAGTCAAATGATTAAAATCCATTTTAGCACCATGATCAAAAAGGCATAGACAATGATCAATGTGTAACAAAAATATGGAGTTGGGAATGTATGCAAATGAACTTTAGGCCAAGTGCCAAACAAAAATAAAAAATTCAGGACCAAAATCGGGGTATGACACTAGGCTAAAATTCAAAGAGACAAAAGAGACTTATAAGAAATTGCGGAAGTTGAATTTATAAAATATTTCATTCACTTCAACAACTCTATATTAACTGTTTTCATTCATTTTTTTTCTCCTTTCTCTTTTTTCTTCTTCTTTCTTTTTCTTTTTCATAAGGAGTATGTATTGACACGTATAGGCTCAAGGGGGTTTCAAACAAGGGATGCTATTATTTCAGGGTTGGCTTTTTGGCTAACTGCCTAAAAAAACAAAAAAGAAAACTGCCTTTATCATATCAGTGTGCACAAGTAAACAACAGCATCAACAAGAGTCAATTCAAGTTCTAGAGACTATCAGACATGAGTGAATCACACAAGAAAGAAAGAGATGGATTTTTGTATGTTATCCATATAAGGCTCAAAGCTCACAAGGTTAATTGATCTACCACAAATGATGTATAATTCAGAGTTTAGTCCTACCTATCATACTAAAAATGCACATCAAATTTTTCACATCACACCACAAGACTTTAGTCAAGAGAACTAAGAAAAATACTCATAATTGTAACTCAAAAACCAAAGGAGAAAGCATGCAATTTTTTTTAAGAAAGCAAACAAAAACCAAAATAGAGAAAAACTGGAAAAAAACAAAGAAAACAAAACTAATAAATGGTTCCATCCCCCACACCTAAAACATACATTATCTTGAATGAAAGACCATAAATATAAAATAAGAGTGGGAGAAAGGAAAAAACACACCCGAGGAGTCAAGGCGGGTAAGTGATTGCATAAACAACCTTTCCTAAAGAGAGCCCTTCTACAACATCTCCTTCCAAAGTCGGATTCTCATGGAGTAGCTTTGGGTAGTGTCCATTGACCTTAAAATTTTGATTAGTGCATTTGTCTTGTATTCCAGGATCAAAGAAGAATCTTCGATAAGTAAAAGTGTTAAATGAGAACGTGAAAATGATCTCCTTTTTCACAACATCAAGAATCAAAGGATTACGGGGATGCCTCACTACTTTTATTACATCTTTAAGTGAGATCTTATGCATATATATATGGATGAGCTAATATCATGACTGTCGGCCAAGATCCATTCAATTCCCTTCTTATGTTTCTTTTTAAGTTGAAGCTTTGATGAATAATATGAATCCTCATGAAGTGGTTTAGGATCTACAAAATGTGGTTGTTCAATGGATGATATATTTGGGGTAGCTGGGATGTAAAAAGCATCACCTACATAAATAACTTCGTTTACACTATCACCCTGCAAGGCAGCGTCAATCTCAGCACAAACATCATAAAGGTTAGTGTTAGTACAATCATCACATGAGTAAATATCATCAAAACTAGATAAAGTTGGAAAATTAGCTGAAAACAAATCAGAACAAGCTTCATCAACAACTTCAGAAAGCAACTCTATTTGAAAAACATAATGCTCTTCCTCGTCAATCTTCTTATTTTTCAGTACTCCTTGTGGGAAAGGGATTGGTGGATACATATTTTTTTTCAACCTCAATAACAATAGAAGGTTCAGGTTTATTTTCAGGTGTTACACTAACAATTTTTTTATTTTTTTTCTAGGGATGGTTTTGCAACTTTTTCGGATCTCAAGGAAATTGCACTCACATTAGAGACTTTTGGATTAGATACTGTTTGGGCATGTAGTTGGTTTAATCCTTGAGTTTGTTGCATGACATTCATTGAAGTGGCAAGTTGTCCAATTTGTGTTTGTAAAGTCTGAATACTATAATTTGTTCGCTGCTGAAATTGGAGACTGTTTACAACCATTTGCTTGACAAGTTCCTCTAGTGAAGGTTTAGAAGGTGAAGAGGTGGTTACTTGTGGAGGGTTATATGATGGTGGTGGTGGAATGGGTAACATCAATTGTTTTACTAAAGAGGTAAGTTCATCAATTCTGGTTTCTAGAGCTTTGTTGGAAGAAGAAACCTGAATCTCATTCACAGCTTTTGCTGGCACCACAAAATTATCCCTTGTTGTGAACTGTTGGGAGTTAAATGACATGTTCTCAATCAATGATTTTACAACAACATGATATTCAATACACAATGCATTATTATCAACATCAGGGGCAACAAGTTCTCTCAGGGTTCTTTGATCAACCATGTTAAACTCAATAGGAAAGAAAAAAAATCAACAAACAATGAGAAAACACAACTAATTCAGCAATGCAGCAACAAATAGAAAAATACCGACAATATCCCTATTAAGTAAAAACAATCGAAATAAGAAAAAAATGATTAAAATAAAATACAAAAAATACAAAAACATAAAAACTAATCTAATAACGTCAATTAAAAATTTTGAGAATTTTTTCGGAATTTTCTGAAACTATCAAAACAGAAAATAAATCATAAAAAAATAGAAAAATAAGGAATTTCGGGTTTTTAGGACGGCTTCCACTATTTAGTTTCTAAATAGAGGTTTTTGATCATTTATTTTTTCCTAGTTAATCGACAAAGAATCGGAAAAATTTGAGACAATTTTCTTAAAAAAACAGATTTTTTTATCCTAAAACCCCAAAAGACTAGAACGCAAGAAAGTTAGGGAAAAAAATGCTAAAACACAATACCTAAAACTATAATAATGATAAGACTATAATCATGGTTAAGATCTACAAGAGTCCCTGGCAATGACGTCAATTTGATCCGTTGTCGCACACGGGTCAAAAACGAGTTTAAAAGTGTAGTAAAACAGAAGCGACACTCAGATATCGTATCACAAGGACTCTTGAATGTTATAACCAAACGAATAGAAAGAAGGGGTTTTTAAGGTTCAAAACATAAATCGAAGATGATTAAAGGTAAAAGCAAAATTGATAGCTAAGCTAATCTATTGTATCGATTTCCGACTTATCATCAATTCTTATAATTTCAATTATCTAGCGGTTTCTATCCCATTTGATTACAATACCCACTGACAAGCACAAATTGGTATTATATGATACATGTTCCTAATTTCCGAATTAAGCAAACGGATTTAAGCATACGCGAATTAAGCAAACGCGACTTAATCAAACACGATAACGAAAAAGTTACGGTAATGTCATTATAGTTAAGGATCATACAAACAATCAAATTTAATCAATTCTATCCTATAAGAAACAATCAAATTAAGCAAACGAAAGTAATCAAATTAAGCAAACGATTTTATAGGAAGAATTGAAAAGAAATTGAAATTAAACTGAAATTAATAAAAACCTCAAAGTGGAATTCGAATACAACAGATCAACTATTTGGGAATTAGCTCTCCATGAAATCTTCTAAGCAATATTGTATCATCCAAATTCATAATTAGGATTACTATAGTAGTGAAAGACCTAATATAATAAAAGGAAAATTCGAGCTCTTATAGGATCCGGCCCGAAAATTACAAAAACTGGCCCAAACTAACTATTTTAATTAAGTCTGGAACTTCAACGAATTATTCGACCCTCAGTCACTTAGAAACAGCTTTTGACTTTAACATTAAACGTGTATCTCTTTCTCTTATCTTTCCAACGCATATTAGAACGTGTCAATCCGACTCCTATAGCCAAAGTTATGATCTACATAGTGATAAGGTATCAAATAACTATTTATGCTGAAAATAAAATACGAAAATAAAATAAAGGCAAAAATAAACTTAAATATTAAAACACACTAAAATTTTAAAAATAATATAATAAATTATAGATTTTCCTAAGTACAATAGTAGAAGAAAGTGCATCAAAAGTCACTGATCACTCATCATCCATGGATTTCATCCATTCAGTCTTATTTCCACTCCTCACAGCTTCCTTGTAATCTCTAGGTTCATCATTAAGGACCTCACTTATAGAGATTAAGGCGAATGCTATGAGATCTGCATAACCAAGTATCTGAGGTGGCTTGATGACTATTCTCAATCTTTCTCTTGTCAATAGGTGGTCATTATCAGTTTCCTCATCTTCATCAGCAACTTGTGCTTCTTCTTTGACTTCATCTGGGTTATGCAATTCAGTATCACTATGCTCCACCTCAACATGAATCACTTCTTGTTCCAACTCTTCTTCAGAGATCTTGGTACTTCGACCAATGTCATCAGTTTTCTTGAAATCCATCTTAGCTTCATTGAAAACTACATCTCGACTTGTGATACACCTTCTATGACCTGGCTCTAGGCACTAATTCCTATAAGCTTTGACTCCTTCAGGGCATCCAAGAAACATACATCTCATAGCTCTAGGTTTGACCTTATCTTTTCTAATGTGAGCATAGGCTAAACAACCAAGTACTCTAAGTCTATTGATATTAGGTGGATGTTTCGACTAGACTTCTTCAAGTGTCTTCATCCCTAAGGAAGTCGAAGGACACCTATTTATCAGGTATGCTACAGTCGCAACAGCCTCAGCCCAAAACACCTTCTTCAATCCAGCACTAACCAACATGCATCTAACCCTTTCCAGAATGGTTTGATTGAACCTTTCAGCCAAACCATTTTGTTGAGGAGTTCCTGCCGTAGTTTTATACCTTGCAATACCAAATGCAACACAATAGCTGTTGAAAGCCTCATTGCAAAATTCGAGACCATTGTCAATCCCCAACCTCTTAACCTTCCATCCAGTTTGGTTTTCGACCAGGGTATTCCAACTTTTGAAATTTTCAAAAGTTTCATCCTTAGCTTTCTGAATGAATACCCATAACCTTCTAGAATAATCATCAACTATAGATAGAAAATACTTTGTACCTGAGTATGAATGATTATTTCCAAGCCCCAAAAGATCACCATGAATGTAATCAAGAGATCCATTTGTTTTTTGTTTAACTTTGTTAAACTTCATTATACATGATTTACCAAATACCCAAGGCTCACAAAACTCCAATTTTTTGACCTTGTCACCATACAACATATTTTGTTTCTAAAATTCGATTAGGTCTCTTTCACTGACATGGCCAAGTATTTTGTGTCATAGCTCAGTCTTCAACACAGGTTTTATGGATGCCACATCTGGTGAACCACTTACAATCTAAGCCTCAAGGGTATACAAGCCTTGTTTCTTCATGCCTCTCAAGACTTCCTTCGACCCCTTCATTACCCTTAGGATACTTTTCTCTCCTTTAAAAACATATCATTTCTTATCGAATTCACCAAGAAAAATCAAATTCCTCTTAAGATCAGGTACATAACCGACATCATTCAATAGCCTTATTGACTCATCATGGAGCCTGAATCTCACAGATCCAATTATTGCAATTTTGAAGTCTTTGTTGTTTCCCAGCAGCCCTGATCCATCATCTTTATCATATAATTCCTCAAGCACGTCCTTTTTAGGAGTCATGTGCCAAGTACAACCTGAATCCATAATTCACTCCTTGCTAGAGTCTCTGCTTGAAACCACTAGAACATCAGATGATTCATAACAATCTTGTACAATGGTTGCATTACCATTATCCTTTCCACCATGATTGTTCAAATATTTTCTTGTATGACCCTCTTTCTTACAATGATAGCACTTAATAGCAGGAGTATTACCACCATAAGAATTATGTAGAACTTTACCCTTCTTCTTCTCAAACCTACCATATTTCTTCAAGAATTTTCCATTAATGGACAATCCTTCGCCAACTGAAGATGGTTTATGCTCCTTTGGTTCATTCAAATCCTTAAAGTATAATGCAGATTGAACATCTCCGAAGGACAACGAATCTCTTCCACACAAAAGAGTTTCTTTAAAATGAGCATGAGACTTGGGTAAAGAACACAACAACAACAACGTTTGATCTTCATCATCAATCTTGACCTCGATATTCTCAATATTAAGAATCAACTTGTTGAATGTATCCAGCTGCTCAACCAAGATTTTGTCTTCACTAATCTTGAATGAATACAAAGCTTGCTTCAGGTAGAGACGATTGACCAAGGATTCGGTAATATACAGACTCTCGAGTTTTCCCCACACATCAGCTTCCGTCTTCTCCTTCGAGACCTACTAGAGAAACTTATCACCAAGGCTCAATACAATTGCATTGTGGGATTTCTCGATCATCGCCGTCTTCTCCTTATCTGATAAGGCATCATCCATCTTCTCTGATCCTTTTAACGCTTCTAACAAACCCTGTTGAACAAGAAGGGATTGCATCTTCAAGTGCCACAAATCAAAATCATTCACACCGATGAATTTCTCAATCTCATATTTTGTTGACGACATCTTCTCTTCCACGCTCACTGCACCAGTTTGTAATGAATTGATGTCGTCAACAACAAATCAAAATATGAGATAAAGATTGAGTTCCTTTGACAAACACAAGAAACCCTATTAGGTTTTACGAAAGATAGAGGAGAAGGAAGAAGAAGAATCAAAATTGGTTGAAACTGCTTTACTATTCACTTCATCAATAAGGGTTTAAAGATTACAAGTGAATAACAACAATTAACCTCACTCAACAATCTTAGAGAACTAGTCTATTTATGAACTACTAAGATAACTTAAGTAACAAGCTAACTTAAATAATGATCCAATTTGAACATACTTCGACTACAACATGCATAACTTCTGTTAAAATATCAAGTTATCCCCGTCGAGATTAGAGTTTGATCCAAATTCTCACAATTTTTTAAAAAGAGAAAGTATTCTATTTTAAATCGATGTACTCCTTCTAGTAATAAGCCATTCAGGTTGCTGCAAGAGCTTGAAAATGATCAAAGGGAGCTCTTGTGAAATCAGTGTGCCAAATGGAGCCTGAAGATGTTGAAGAAGAGGAAATGGTGAGGAAATGAAAAATGAGTGTACGGTGGGAAATATTATATTGTGGTGGATGAAGCGGATCACGCGGTTAAGAAATATGAATTCTTAGCGTAGGAAATTCATGAATCCCATGAACCGGTGGTTGAGAAATCATAGATAAAGCATGTGGATCTTCATTGACGGAAAAAATATTGGGTGAAGTGTAACATTTAAGAATGAGAATAGTTGTTCGGTCTGCTTTCGAATTGACCATTGAAGTAAGAAAAGGAGTTACAATTAATCAAAGTTGAAACATAAAAGGCTTAATTGTAACTTTGGTCCTCCTATTCATTTTTTTGTTGAGTTTTAGTCCCCTCACTTTAAAAATTGGAATTTTATTCTATTTTTAAAGTTTTATTTTAGATTTTAATCCTCCTTTCAATTTGGGTATAATTTTTTGAAGACATTGTATATGTACGACGACTTGACAGATCCACGGTGTCCACATTTATTTCAACGTCATATGAATTAATTTTAGGTCACAAAATTGTAATTAATAATTACTAATATTAATTAAAAAAAATCAGAAATTAAATTAAAATATTGATTATAGGCTAGACAGAAACCCACATATTATATTAATATAAAGAAGTTACTACAATCCTTTGTTTCAACTTTATAAACTCTTTTATTACTTATACAACAATTAATGTGAAACTTTTAAATGACATTTCATACTACCACAATATCTCCTTCTTATTGCAACAACTTCTCCTTCTTCTCAAACTTGGGTCTATTGTCATACCTTATGCTTCTTCTCCATACTGCCAATCTATTCATATAATCTGGGCAGGCATTTTAACCTAGTCACTTCCAAGGACATTTTTAAAATTTGTTATAATGGATTGGTCTTTTCGATCTAATAAATGATTGTCTCGTTTTCAGGATCATACATGCTCAAGTAGTTACAAAAACCATCAAAACACGTACGTATGTTAAATAAAAATTGTGGACAATCACTCTCGGTTACACAAGTAATCTTTTTTCCTGCATTTGCAAATAACAAAACAAGAAAGTTATTAAAATGAGATAAATTATAAAGTAAAAAGATAAATTAGATAATTTTAAAATGGTATGAAAAATAGCATACTTCTGATTTTATTAGCTTCTACACAAAATAGAGAAAGGAAGATGATCAAAGCATAAACAAACATGAGTCTTTGAGCCATATTTTTTC